>NC_090647.1:240535526-240580011 GCF_040937935.1 Hyperolius riggenbachi | reverse complement strand
CGACCTGGCCAGGCCGGCTGCCAGGTCGGGCTCTTCTGCGCTCCATGGCCGGGCTCTTCTGCGTCCCACGCCGGCGCGCTGACGTCATCGGACGTCCTCCGGGCTGTACTGCGCAGGCGCAGTAGTTCTGCGCCTGCGCAGTACAGCCCGGAGGACGTCCGATGACGTCAGCGCGCCCGCGTGGGACGCAGAAGAGCCCGGCCATGGAGCGCAGAAGAGCCCGACCTGGCAGCCGGCCTGGCCAGGTCGGGTCGGCCACCGAAGACGACCGGAAGCCTCTGGAGCGGCGGCGAGGGCACCTCCTGCCTGCCACGGGCTGGAGGAAGCCCCAGGTAAGTGGATAAGGATTTTTATTTTTTTCAAGGTTTCCCTGGACCTTCACTTTAAGACCAGACATGTCACTGGAAGGCAAGATCACCAGATTCAGACTCACATATTTTGCCCACGTGAAATTCCTTAGAGAAAGACCTAATGCTAGGACTGATCAGTGGCAAAAGGCGACAAGGCCGCCAGAGAACGTGTTTGCCTGACACCATGAAAGCTGACACAGGATTGAGCTTAAAGAACAACCCAGGTGACATGTGACATGATGAGATAGACATGTGTATGTACAGTACAAAGCACACAAATAACTAGTCTGTGTTCCTTTTTTTCACATCAGGTATGCAAGTGACAGTTTCTGTCCGGGTCGGACTGGGTCAGACTATACCATAATCCTCACTGATAAGTAATTACAGCCATAAAACACTTTCCTGTCAGTAAATGGCTTCTGGGAGCAGGAAAGAGATAAAAAGGGTCAATAATTCATAGTTTTGAGCTCTGGTATACTTCAATGAAGGTGTCTTGAGCAGAGACAATGAAACAGTAAAAACTTAAAATCTAGATTTAAATATAAAATAAAACTAAGGGATATGTAAAAAAAAAAAAAAAGTCATTTTTAGGAGAAGGAGAATAGATACAATTGTTTTTCTCATCAGTTTATTTTCACCTCGGATGTCCTTTAAGGCAACTGGCAGAAATGGTACAAGATCGGACAGCATGGAGAGCGCTAACCCATAGAATTGCCAAGAGTTGGATATGACTGAATGGATAACATCATCACCATCATCATCAATTACTTCTTAAAGTGCACCTAAACTGAGAAGGATATGATTTTTTTTCTTTTAAATAATACCAGTTGCCTGATTCTCCTGCTGATCCTGTGTCTCTAATACTTTTAGGCACAGCCCCGAACAAGCATGCAGATCTGGTGCTCTGACTGAAGTCAGACTGCATTAGTTGCATGCTTGTTTCAGGTGTGGGATTCAGCCACTACTGCAGCCAAAGAGATCAGCATAACTGCCAGGCAACTGGTATTGTTTAAAAGGAAACATCCATATCCCTCTCAGTTAAGGTGCAATTTAAGTTCAGTGTAAAGCTGCGCCATACATAATAGACTGACGTCCATCCCAGGATTGACCATGACCACATCTAGAGTGATAGGCACAGCAGCACAAAGATTCTATTCAATATCCACAAAGGTCTGCAAGCTATAATGTTCAAAAAACATTCATTTATTCTTACAGCTCTGACCATCCACCATTAGCCTTTTCATGGTCGTTGGAGGTTCCCTTTACTATTGTCTTCTGTCCTGGGCCTTCACAAAAGGTACTCCTTTATAAGGCACAGAACAAAGCTGTCTTTACTCGTAAAAATAAATGGTTGTTTTTTGAACACTATAGTGTGCAGACCTTATGCTCGGTACACACCATACAATTTTCTGACTGATGTACTGTCAGATCGATTATTTCTGTCAGGCCCGGTCTGATTTCCGAATGATTTTCCATAGAAGTGAACGGAAAATCGATCAGAAAACAGATCGAACCTATCGGAAATAATCGATTTGACAGATCTTCTGTCAGAAAATTGTATCACGTGTACCTAGCATTGGTGGACATTATACAGTATAGACTATTAGCAGATATCATCAGTGATTGCACCAGACAGTCAATTACACTTCCCTTACAGCAAAAGACAGGCTGGGGAGAGGAAGCATCCTATATAATAAGAGACCGGTGTCCCTGTGTACACCTGTCTCTGTGTCACTGGGTGCTTTTAGCTACTGCGCAGACAGCCATTGGGACTTGTGGACGGGGCCAGAGGGGCGGACAGGTGTGTGCACATGAGCGGCGGGTGTGCACGCGAGCGAATTCCAGGTGCACGCGCATGTGCATTGCGCAAAGACAGACCTAGAGCCTGTTTTTAAACGGGCTTGGGGCAACTAGTCTAGAATATACCTTTATACAAGAAACTTGGTCTTTACCAATGCAAAATGTCACCAAACATCCTGCAGCTGAAAGCAAATTCACAAGTCCTGAAGCAACTTTATCCTCTCACTGACCGTCAGAACATCCTTTTTACAGAACAGTGGCGTAGCAATAGGGGGGGCAGAGGTTGTGACCACATTAAGCCCTTAAGTTGGAGGGCCCTGAGGGGCCCATCCCTCAAACACAGTAATCGCTCTTTATTGTGCTCATAATCACTTCTATAGATGCTTTGAATAGTGGTAATCATTAACAAACTGTTCCCCATCCCCTTCTTGCACCTATGTCACTGTAGTTGCCATTGGCAGGTTTTGGTGCCAGTATTGACAGTATTGTGATCCACACAATCACATAGCCAGGGATGCACACTCGCGTTCAAGTCACACACGTAACAGAGCCACCGGTGGGAAAATGAAGGGTACCCAGAGGATATCGAGGGATGGCATGGAATACAGAGGGACTTAAAGAGAAACCGTAACCAAGAATTGAACTTCATCCCAATCAGTAGCTGATACCCCCTTTTACATGATAAATCTATTCCTTTTCACAAGCGGATCATCAGGGGGAGCTGTATGGCTGATATTGTGGTGAAACTCCTCCTGTTTGTAAACCTTGTTACATTGTGGGAAATAACTGTTCACAGCTGATTTCACCTGCAAAAAAGCAAGCAGCAGGTACTTCCAGTGACATTACCTACCAGCAGTAAAAATGTCACCATGTGATAAATGTCAGAATGTAACAACAAACAACAAACAAACACAGAACACTTATATCACGCTTTTCTCCTGGCGGACTCAAAGCGCCAGAGCTGCAGCCACTAGGACGCGCTCTATAGGCAGTAGCAGTGTTAGGGTGACTGGCCCAAGGTCTCCTACTGAATAGCTGCTGGCTTACTAAACAGGCAGAGCCGAGATTCGAACCCAGGTCTCCTGTGTCAGAGGCAGAGCCCATAACCATTACTCCATTCAGTCCCTCTGTAAATCAGGGAGAGGAAAGATTTTACAATGGGGAAACACTGACTAAATTATTTATACATAATTATTGTAAAAATGAAGCACTTTTTTATTACATTATTTTCACTGGAATTCCTCTTTAAAGTAAAATACTGTATATTTAACAGAAGTTCGGGTAACCTTCAGCATTACTTCACTGCTCCACTACCTAAAAAGTACTAATCAGCATATACAAAATGCACAGAAATTGCGCCCTTACAAAAGCACGATCGCTACTGTGGCTGTATACACTGCGACAAACAGTAACCGCAGTCATGCAGGAATTGTAGCAATTCATTGGCCAGTTTGATTAAGGGACGGGACTGGCGGCTGGCACTTTAAGATAAGGGAATGGGATGATTGGCCACACTGATGGAGGGGGCAGGACTGAAGGCCTCCAATATACACGGCCGCCGCCGCTTGAAGAAGAGGATGATTGGCCATACTGATGGAGGAGGCGGGGCTGGCGCCTCTGATATACGTCTTCGCCGCCGCTTGAGGAAGGGGATCATTGGCCACACTGATAGAGGGGGCGGAACTGGAGACCCCCAATATGCACGACCGCCGCTACGCCTGTGCATAGAAGTGATTTAAACTGATAAGTGAGTCTGAAGCCACGGCCCAGTGTAAAACGTCCTGCGGACCACTATTGGGCCTCGGCCCGGGGGTTGGGGACCCCTGCTTTAAAGGGAACCTAAACTGAAAAGGACATGTATTTTTCCTTTTAAAATAATACCAGTTTCCTGACTCTCCTGCTGATCCTGTGTCTCTAATACTTTTAGCCACAGCCCCTCAACAAGCATGCAGATCAGGTGCTCTGACTGAAGTCAGACTGGATTAGCTGCATGCTTGTTTCAGGTGTGTGATTCAGCCACTATTGCAGGCAAAGAGATCAGCAGGACTACCAGGCAACTGGTATTGTTTAAAAGGAAATATCCACTGGGGTAGAGTCTGTGTGCATGGATAGGGAACTGGCTAATGGACCGAAAACAAAGAGTTGTGGTCAATGGATCATACTCAAAATGGGTGACTGTTAGCAGTGGTGTCCCACAGGGGTCTGTACTGGGTCCAGTGCTCTTCAATTTATTTATTAATGACCTAGTAGATGCAGTAGAAAGCAATGTTGCTATGTTTGCAGATGATACAAGATTGTGCAGAATCATCAACTCTCATGAAGATAGGGACATATTGCAACAGGATCTGGATAGAATGGCTATATGGGCACATACATGGCAGATGAAATTCAATGTTGAAAAATGTAAAGTCATGCATTTTGGTTGTACCAATGGTCTAGCACCATATAAAATAAATGGGATACAGTTGGGGACATCAAACTTGGAAAAGGACTTAGCAGTACTCATCGACAACAAGTTAAATCATCGTATTCAATGCCAAGCCGCTGCAGCTAAAGCGAACAAAATTTTGGGATGCATTAAAGAGAATCTGTATTCACAAAATGAAGTATAAACAAACATCCCTGCCTGTTTGGGGTCATCTCCTAGCCCCCTCTGTAATATTTTTGCTGCTCTCCGCTGCAATAAAGAGGGTAAAAAAACTGTTTTATAAACTGTTTTGTAAACAGAAAAGATGGCCACCAAAAAGATAAGTTGATTTATTACAGTGACGGTGTAAGTAGAAAGTGCTGCAGTAAGCCAGAGCACAATAGAACAGCCTTAGGAACTTGTAGGATAGGAGAAATGCTGCTAAAATTTTTGTTACAGAGTCTCTTTAAGGGCTGTGCCACTGCTTGCTGGACTTTAATTTTTTTTTAAACACTTTTTCATGCAACCTTTTTACCGCATGATTCCCGCATGAATAATGGCTGTTTCCGCATCTTTTTTCCCGCATGCGTAAAATATTAGTGAATGTGGAGAAAATGCAGAGTTTACCGCTGGCGGAAATATAGCGGTAAACTTTTGCGGTGTTTTTGCCTCTTAGTGAATAGAGCCCATTGTAATTGTGCTGAAAACGTGCTAAAAGTGAACTAAACTCAACAAAACGGACAAGAAAACGTTAGAGCCCGTTCAGATCACAAATGCTGATGGCCATGCGTGCGGACCGCAACGCGTACGAACGCACGCCATCTGCGTTTGTGTGCGTTGCGTGGCTGATCCCATCACTGAAAAGTGAATGGGACAGCCGCGCGTTTTGACAAAATCTGCGTGCAGCATGCGTTCCCGGACCGCATGCAGTGTGAACATCAGACAGTGCACTCTATGCACTGTCTGATGTCGTGCGTGTCTGCCACCTGCATGCGTTTCCAAAACGCGGCTAGAAACGCGTGCAGTCTGAACGGGCCCTTAAGTTCCCGAGCTGTGGAGTCCAGGAAACTGTGTGAAACGTCTTGCATTGACTATTGGATCTGCACACCTGACCCAGAGCAGGGACAAGGTCCTCCGGCACCCAAGGCTGAGACACTAAAGTGTGCCCCTCCATCCCTCCCACCTCAGCTGTCACACACGGATTGCTATTAGACTAAGAGGGCCACAGGGCCCACAACCTCCCCAACACCTTACTATCTAGTTATATGGCTTGCAGGCACTGCTATGTATCCCCTTTTCTTATTTCTTTCTGCTTCATACACAATTAGGAATGACAGCTGAATGAATTGTGCGCCCCCTCCTACACTGCGCCCTGAGGCTGGAGCCTCTCCAGCCTGTGCCTCGGCCCGGCCCTGACCATCTGAGATTGATGGAAGCCAAGTAAGTGCGACTCCACATTCAAAATTACTGCTGACTTTTGAAACGTCTTGCATGCAGTGAGGTTACAGTCTTCTTGGCTAGTGACAGGATTGTGTTGGCAGGACTCCGCTGCTGTAAGGATAGGGGCACTGCAATAAGATGATTGATGAACTCTGCATCAGGCTCAATCGCGCAGCTATCACCCCACCTCCCCCAATGGGGCCACACAACATATCTGGATTCCAGATTCTGGAACATTTATAGCATGCCAGCTTTTCAGAGACTTGTGAAGAAACTGCACAGCATCACCATACTAAAGGCATGAGTTGATAAGCAGCGGGTCCGTCTCCTCACGCCCCTCCCCAGAGCTGGGCTCTGTGACGTCACCGCCCCCTCCCCGCGCGCTGCAGAGGTTGTCAGGCTGTCCGGCTACTACAGCGCCAATGAAGTGATAGCGAGCGGTTCCCACTCCATCCATCCCACCGGGGCACGCAGGACACTCACACAGCACAGCGGGGCAGAGGAGAGGGCTCAGCACACAGCAGATCATGGGTAAGTGGCGGTCACCCCTCCTCTCGCTCTGCTCCACTTGCTGCACAGTGTACCGAGCTCTGCAAACTTTGCCGACTCTCATTATCTGACTGGGATGGAGTTCCGGGGGAGCTGCAGTTATGCTGCACTGTCCTCAGTCCTGTGATGGGGACGATGGATCCTCCTCATTCACTGCTCTGCAGAGCCATGGAATCCGGGGCAGTTGCCAATGACAACCAATGAGAAATATTTGCTGTTCATTAGGGTGCTCAGTAAGAAATCTGTCAACTTCTACTTTTGCCTCAGACCTCCAGGTTTTGCCGCAGTACTCCTATTTCTGAAGTCAGCAAAACACTACTCTTATGTAAACTGTCATAACATAGTATTGGAGTGCCCATCATCACTATAGGGAATTACACATGATATTTCATGCAGTATTTCCCCATCTCTGGTGCCAGCCGGTTCCACTGGGAGGGCTGATGACACTTGTGGATGTGCTCTGGAAATAATAAAGCCTTATTTGTGTCCCTGAATAAAATAGCAGATTGCCTCCAGTGGTGCCCCCATGTTATTCCTGTCACTGGGGCATTTCATCAGTATAGCTGCCAGTAATAACGAGACATTTTCAGTGATTCTAGTTCATTCTAGATGGCCTTTGCAAGTAGTCTGTATGCAGTCATTTAAACCTATATGGAATCTCTGTACACAGCAGGTTTCTGACCTGCGCTTAGCGTTCACCAGGTCCTGACTTGACCCCTTTTGTTTGTTTAGCTTCGTGGCTTAAACTCTTGCAAACCTTTTTGGGGGGTGCAGCAGCAGCTATTATAGATCTGGGTGATAATTTCTGACTTCATGTAAATGTTTTTGGTCTGCAAGAATTACCTTTGGCGGTGATTGAACCAGAATGTTGCACAGGCCTGATACAAAGTCTAATTTGCTTTATTTCCCCAAAAAATTTATGCAGTTTTGAATTTGGCCAGTCAAATGCAGTTGCGGGTGATTTGGATTGACCCTGTTCAAGACAGCATGCAAGTCAGAAAAAATTACATCTGATCAGCCCTTTGCAAAGTTCCAGTTTTGCCCCCACTGATTCTGGTGATTGTTGAGGGTTAAACAAACCTGCAAGTCAAATTTTAGATCACATCTGTAGAGTGAGCAAATGCTTGCTGACAAGGTGCTATGTCAGGCTTTCTCAACCAGGGTTCCCTGGAACCCCAGGGTTCCTTGAGGACTCTGCAGGGGTTCCTTGGCATTTTCCCCCATCGTGGGGGAAGTATAATAGAGCATACTATAATAGGTGGTACTGTAACAAAAAGCACTAAATTGGGGAGTCAGGAGACAGTATAATGAGTGGCAGTGTAATAGGAGATAGTGAAATTAGCAGCCTAACCTACCATGCCTCCTGAAAAATAAATGTAGGGGTTCCTCGGGACCAAAAATTTTTTTGCAGGGGTTCCTTGAGATCCAAAAGTTATTTACAGGGTTCCTCCAGGGTAAAAAGGTTGAGAAAGGCTGTGCTATGTTATTAGGTGCTGCTGAGTGAGCTTGCAGGTTGAGTGAACTCTGCTCTAACCATGCATACAGAAGTGTCAATTAGCAGGTCTGTGAACAGGTGGCTAATCATTCTTCTGATGCTTGCAGTTGAGGTGTGTGTGTGTGTGTGTGTGTGTGTGTGTGTGTGTGTGTGTGTGTGTGTGTGTGTGTGTTGCATATATCTATAGTAGCAATATGCTTTTCATGCAGATCCATCTGGCATATGATGTCAATGCTGATGATCCAGGCATGTATATGTCAGTGACTATCTGTGGGGCTGATGTGTGAAAACACAGTGGTAAAGAAAGCAGTGACAGCACAGGAGATTGGAATTTAATTAGACAAGCTTTGCTGGGGTACTTTGCTGAACAAAACAGTCTGTTGCTGGTTTGTGGTTACATAGTTACATAGTTATTTTGGTTGAAAAAAGACAGAACAATATTCAAGAACCCCCATTGCTTGACTATGTAGCTAATGGTTCTCCATTTTGTAGTAAGTAATTCACTGTGATCTTTCACATCAGGATTCACTGGGCCCACGTCACTTATCATAACCACTTTCCTGTATTCTAGGAGGGATGCAGCTGCATGCTTTGCCACAAGACTCTTGGAAGTTCACTTGTGAACTGCATGTTGTTCTGAGCTATAGGTCAGAACTGGTCTGTCAGCAGCTGCATATGGTGATGTCTCAGCCTCCAAGTGCTAAAAGCTCATTTAAAAGAATTGGGTTATTTCCAGGGTTGTGGAGTCTGAGTAGGAACAATTTTAGGGTACCTGGAGTCTGAGTAGGTGGTTTCATAAACTAAGGAGTCAGAGTTGGATGATTTTGCAAGCACTCCATAGCCCTGCAAGTTGAAGCAACTTTGGGTGCTTGGAGTCAGTTGGTGGTTTTCATACACTGAAGAGTTGGAGACGGACGACTTTTTTACCCACTCCATAGTTTTGCAAGGGCGATGGGAGTCTGAGTCGAGGAGTTGGAGCATTTTGGGTACCTGGAGTTGGTGGTTTCATAAACTGAGTGGGAGTTGGATGATTGTTGTACTGACTCCACCGCCCTGGTTATTTCCTTTAATACAGAGTGCCGAGCAGGGCAAAAATTGCTTTTGCCTAGTGATCTGTCTCACAAGACAAAAAATAATTCTCAGATGAGGCAAAGTACTTTTAAAAGCAGCATTAAATAAGAAATGTTAATGCTGCTTAGCAGTGATCATCTGAAAATCTGACCAAATTCAAGTTCATCAGGAACCAAAATTGGCAGGGACTAATTACATTCCGGACATGCCCTTGCAGACCCATAGAATATAATGGGTACTGTGTCACTATGATGTGACACTGCATTCATTCTCTGGCATCGAGGAAGCAGTTGTAGTCATGTAGTCACGAGAATGCTACTTTGAGTCTTTCTCTCTTTTTTTTTTTGGTGTTTTTGCTGACTGGTATACAGTTTCTTAAAATGGCATGAAACTACTGCATGTTATGGAATTCTGCCGTTCACACATTAGTTTTGATGAGGAGTGTTCCTTTTGTGCTGGTAGACTGCTGCAAGCAATAGCTCAGATGTACTTTGTATGGGGAGCATATTCCAAAGGATCGCTACACTTGATCCACTTTATCCTAAAGTCTTCATGATCCACTTTTCACCAGGCCCCTAATGGATTCTTACAGTGAGCAAGTATGCAGGCTGGGACTTAAAGGGACTCGGAGCACCTCTCATGGGTATGCCTTTAAACCAGACAACTTCCAATAAAGTCATGCTATGACCCCTCTGGAGGAGCCTTTTGCAATGGCCATGCGTGTCACTTCCTCTTCCTGCTTCATTCAGTGATGCACTTCTCTAACAGAGAAGACAGGGGTGACCCAGAAGTTATAACATACCCAAGATGGCAGCCGTGATTTTAAAATTGAAATCGAATGAAAACTATTTGGTGTAGAGCGGCGATTCAGGCAAATGAAAGAGGAGAGCACAAGCTACAGAAAAGTATGCCTCTTTAAAGGGAACCTAAACTGAGGATATGGATTTTTTTTTCCTTTTAAAATAATACCGGTTGCCTGACTCTCCTGCCAATCCTTTGTTTGTAATACTTTTAGCCACAGCCCCTCAACAAGCATGCAAATCAGGTGCTCTGACTAAAGTCAGACTGGATTAGCTGCATGCTTGTTTCAGGTGTGTGATTTAGCCACTACGGCAGCCAAAGATCAGCAGGACTGCCAGGCAACTGGTATTGTTTAAAAGAAAACATCCATATCCCTCTCAGTTTAGGTTCCCTTTAAGTACTTTGCAGTACTGGTCGGAGTCTCTAGGCATACTCATGATAGGTGATCGGAGTCCATTTAAGGAAGTATATTAATTTTTGTTTTAATAGGATTGTACTTGGCAGCAGATTTCTTCTCGCCACAGCAGCAGTACAGCTGTAGTTTTTCAGGCCAATATGCAGCAACCGACAGACTGTACTTACTCCAAACAAATAGGGAGGTAAGGACAGAAGGCCAGCTGAGGACCAGTGACAGGGGCACTTCAGACAGTCATTGGGCAAGAGTCTGGCTTGTTCCATTATGAGGACCTCAAATGTATTTAGAGGTACCTTTCCAGAATGAATGTGCAAACTGATAAATAAAACCTCAAATAGTGAAACAGTACTTTTTGTTTACTTTTGTATTAAAAAAAAAAGCTTTAGATTGAAATTAAAGTGTACAAAAGCAATTACAAAACAGGTGTAGTGGCTGAGGTTACAATAAGAAAACTGAAACCAGTGATGGAATAAACTATGAAAATGAATAAGAACAACTGTTAGGAGCCAGATTAACTGCTCAAAACCCTTACAATGTATGCTAAGTTATTATTATTTTTATTTTTTTTAAGCATACACCATAAGGGCTTTGAGCAGTGAAGCTGGCTCCTAAATAGCCCATACTTCCAATACTTTCTAAAGTGCTGATAATGATTTGCACACATCTGATAAGTACAGAGAGACGGTTGACAGCAAGGGAGAAGGGATAGAATACTTCAGAATTAATGAGAATGTTAAAAGCACGCCTGAAGTTTGCCAAAATTTGAAAGCCTGGTGGGGCCACAGCTCTTACATCTATCTGTCTTATGCCTGGAACCCACTAGGAGCGCTTTTCTGAGCGCTTTGTGAGTTGAAAAGCTCTTGCTGATATGCTATGGGTGTGATCCCACTAGAGCGATGTGATTTTTTTTTTTTCATGTCCCATAGCATTGCATTAGCAAGAGCTTTTTCAATTCACTAGCACTGTGGGTTTGAGCCCTTAGGGCTAGTTCCCACTGCAAGAGCTTTTTAAGTGCTAGTGATTTGAAAAGCTCTTGGTAATATGCTATGGGGGATTTTACAAAATCACATCGCTTCAGTGAGAACACACACATATCATTACATTAGCAAGAGCTTTTAAAATCACAAGTGCTTAGAAAAAGCTCTTGCAGTGTGAACCAGCCTTTAATTGTCTTGAGCATTGAACAATTGATTCTGACCTGGCCATGCCCAGTGAAAGGAAGTGCTTGCGCACTACTTTTATTCTTGCCCGAGTGCTTCCATTTACTGCCCATGCGTAGTTTGGTACTTGGGCGCATGCCCAGTTCAAAAGCCTTCATGTGCGGCAATGGGCACTTCCTGAAGAAAATTCAACTGATGAGCCAGTCACTTGTATTTGGCTCAACAAACACTGCTGATAACATGATAGTGCTAAAAAGTTCAAATGGTAATTACGTCTCATTTGTTAGAATTTGCAAAAATTTTTTATCACACTGACATAGCTGCTTTGTTTACTTTAGGCTCAAAATGTAACCCCCTTAAAGTAAATCTTTAGTAAACCTAAGGTGCCCAGTTTAACTGGCTGGAACCCTGTAGTCCTTCTGGTCCCTCGCTGTGATCCCTTTAGTAGCTGTCCCCTCCAGAAGCTGCATGTGCATGCTTGATTGAGCTCCTGTGGGGAGGAGAGGCCTGCGCTCCTGGCCATGGGACTGCGCTTGAGAAGGCATGCAGGCATGGCCGAGCATGCAAAGTAGTCAGCGACTGACTCTGTCAGTCAGCTTCTAGAAGGGCACAGCTCCTGAACAGAATGGACCAGAACAGCAAGGTACCCTGAAGGGCTACAGGGGGATAGATGAAGCCTAAGGTAAGTTACACCGCACACCTTATGTTCACTTTAGGTACCCTTTAAATTGAATATTAGAACGTGAGACTCCAGGAAAAGTATTTTTACTTTCACTACTACATACAATTTATTATATCACTTATTGTGAAAATTACTGAAAATCTGTATTGGTGCTCTGCAAGACTTTTTTGGAAATTTTGCATTCCACCTCTGCATTCACCAAACACATGCCAATACACACATAGATCATCTGATCCTATTGTGATGCAGAAGCACATTTCTGAACTGCACTGTCGGCCTAATCTGCTGAACCGCAACCCTGGGGGATGTACACAGGTGTATAATCACATTTTAACTTTGGTATCTGTTCACCTTATCCACAAAAGCCTGCGCACAGGTCCAAATAATCTGCCCAACTGTCATCTAAACCTGGTCTGTTGGAATACAGTTGGGCTGGCAAGTAACAGGATGACCAACTGTTCACAGGTGTTAACCAATAACCTGCATAATTGACCAATGGCAGTAGCCTGAATCATGTGATCGTGCTGTTTAACTTGAAAAGCCTTGTATTTGCATCTTACATACATACAGTGTGAACATAGTGTAAGGGATCATAACACAGTAAAAATTCAGCCTTAAGATAGGCTTTAAATTAATGTATCATAATTTGCTTGGTGTACAAACTGTACTTCAGTCTTTAAAGCATAAAAAGCAGGGGAAAACACTGCATCTTTCTAGAAGTATTCAGCTTTTGTATTATAAGTATTTCAAATTGGATGAAACTCAGAGACTATGTTCACAGTGAGGCGCTGCAGTGCAGCCACATTGTATGTAATTTAGAACGGCTTACTGCAATTTTCATTCACAGTGCAGCTGTTGCGGTGCTGTCTTATGGCGTGCAGCATCCCAACACACTGCATGGAGTGTGTTACCACAAAAAGCCAGCTTAACGTGAAGCATACTTTTCATTGACTTTATGCCTCACTATATAAGATGCAACGCATGGACAACGTGTGGCGCAACTTTCTCATCGATTGTGTTCCTGCTGTTGTGGGGAATGCAACACCCACTGTGAATGTAGCCTAAACTTAAACTTTAGTACCTACACTTGGGCACACACAAGATCATTTTAAAGCATTCCCTGCATCTAAAATGGCTTACTTTCAATGCAGAGAGCAGTACAAGTTTATACAGCTCTGCTATTCAACATATGTAATCATTTCCAGCCTCAGGAGAAGCTCTCTGCCTGGTCTCTTCACTCTGCTCCCCCTCACTACTCTGCTGAAGTGACAAGTCAACCATTGCCACGTTTAGTTTAATCCCACTTTAAGGCTGGTTTCACAGTGGGACGTTAAAGTCCTACGTTCCAGCAGCCTGTAACGCAGCCTAACTCACAGTAATGAAAAATCAATGTGGTGTTCACAGTGCCCACGTTGCGTTATACTGGGCTTTAGCTGCGTTAGACTGCTTGCACATGCTCAGTGACTAGCCACATGGCTAATTAATATTCACTGCACTGTGCTGACGTAACCTGGACTCGTAGTGTTGTCCGGATCATGAATGAATCGTTCATTTAATCCAGATCTTTTTTGTGAGTCGAATCATCCGGATCATCACAATGAACTATTCGGTTCACAGTGGATGTCTGTCTGGAAGAAACAAGAACATAGGCCTGGTGCACACCAAAAACCGCTAGCAGATCCGCAAAATGCTAGCAGATTTTGAAACGCTTTTTCTTTCTCTGTAGCGTTTCACCTAGCATTTTGCGGTTTTGGGAAGCGTTTTTGGTGTAGTAGATTTCATATATTGTTACAGTAAAGCTGTTACTGAACAGCTACTGTAACAAAAAGCCTGCAAAACCGCTCTGAACTGCTGTTTTTCAGAGCGGTTTGCGTTTTTCCTATACTTAACATTGGAGGCAGAAACTCCTCCGCAATCCAAAAAATGCCTCACCCCGGGAGTATGCGTTTCAGAAAAACGCCTCCCGCTCTGGTGTGAACCACCCCATTGAGATACATTGACCAAGCATATCTGCAGCCGCAAGCGGCTGCAAAAACTTCAAGAAACCCGCTCGGTGTGCACCAGCCCATACAGAATGTACAGTGCAGGGAAAGTAGTGTCCTGCTAGTCATTTCACCCCCAGTCTGCTTCCCTAGTAAAATGATTCAGTTCAAAGATCCGGATCTTTTCAATGATCCGATTCGAATCATCCGAATCCTTGAAAAGATCCGGACTTCCCATCACTATCCTGGAGCGGCTGTTCTATCAGTATAGATAGAAGGAAAACGGCGCACCAAGAGCTGCATAACGCGGCTCAATCTGACGTCCAACTTCAACACCACCATGTGTTGCGTTAGGGGTACGTTATGCGATCTTAACGTCCCCTAAAACGCAAAGTCTTGGTGTGAAAGAGGCCTAAAGAAGCAAAATGTACCATTTGCTGTAATTTGGGCTCCTCTAAGTGACTGCCACATGTAACTGATGTTTTCACGTTAGCCATGTGGTGTCTCTCTCTGCAAAATTTGGGACATTGGCACTGAGACAGAACAGGGCTATAGAGTCTGAGTTGGAGTCTGAGCAATTGTGGGTACCTGGAGTCTGAGTTGGAGGTTTCATAAATTGAGGAGTCGGATGATTTTGTACCGACTCCACAGCCCTGACTGGGCCATCAACACCTTTGCTTGGAATTCAAGATATTAGGCTATGCAAACTTACTGCATTGGTAGAGGCCTGGTAACCGAGTACAGGTATTTTTCAGCCAATTTGGGCCTTTTTCACACAGTAGGCTTAAGTCAGTGAATTCACAGCCTGACAACTGCTCCTGTGCATCGGCTGGATGCTTGCTAGCACATGACATGGCAGTGAAGGATTGCCCATTGCACTCAGACACAACGTGGTGCATTTTTTTTTTCTTTTGCTGCATTGTAACCGCATCATGGCCCATATGCAATTAACTTTTTCTTCTAGGAGATACGTTTTCATATTCTATTGAGAATAACTTTTCAGCACTTGGCAATTGAAAAAGTACATTCAAAACTATTTATTTTTTATATTCTCTTGCTTGTTAGGGTTTTAAAAAGTTTTATTGACAAGTTTAAACGTATCACTTGGGAGGAAACTCAGGAAAAAAAAAAATCAATTGCATATGGGCCCATGTGTCAAGTGCTGACAGATGTGGTGTTACAAATGCTGCATTGAATTGCTACAAATTGCAGCTGGAAAGGCGCCCAGTGGTCAGGAGATGGGAGGCCTAAAAGAGAACTAAGATGTTACCTGGGGATTTTCTTTTTTTTTTTTCTTTGATTGAATATTTGTAAGCAAACATGTAGATACGGAATGCATGTACTGTTTTATCATCTTGTATTTACCTACAGTGTTTATTTGCCAGTTATATCCACATTTCTTGTTTTGGGATGACGACAGGAGTTATTTACTGTAATTATACTGTTTTTCATGTCACCTAAAGGGCTGCAGAAATATAAATGGATGACAACCACGAGGTTTCAGGCTACGTTCACAGTGACGCACTTGCATAGCGTGTAAAAACAGAATCTCATCAAAGCGGAAAAATTGCATTATGCATGCGGTGCATACAGTACATACAAAGTATGCTTCACTGCAGCTGTTAATGCGCACGCCGTGCAGTACTGCACTGCATTGCTTTCTCACTCCCACTGGATACTGTTGCATTGCACTGCTAACTCACCAGTGTGAACTTATCATGACAACATATTAGCATTGATAATGCAACGCAGTGAACTGCAATAAGAGCGTAACCTCAGCATAACCTCAATGTTGTGCTGAATTCCAGCTCACATTAGATTAGTACTACTGCTCAGCCAGTCCTTGATTACTCTCGTCTATAGGGGAGAGTATAAGTAGTTAACAGTCACAATTGAGATAATAGGAGGGATCCCCACCCCCAAAAAATGTCTGTTTGGTGACATCAGATTAGGTAAGACTTTGTTGTCTTGCAGCTGACTCCACTGTTCTTAATATAAGTTCAGAGTCTCATTTAATATGTCTAAAGAGAATACTGTATTCCTCCTTCAGAGTCTCTATTTTTCCAGGAGATAAATTTATCATTTGCATTCATTGAGCCACTGAACAGTTTTCCATATGTTGAGCGAACAGCTTTTTTTTCTTCATCATAACAGAATTTTTTCTTCACCTTTTTAAAGTGATACTGACCTAAATATCTCTAGATCAGAAATCTCCAGATGTATAATTTATATGAAAAAATCTTTCTTTCTAATCAACTTTATAATGTATTTCAGTACGGATAAACCTTTTTAGCTTGGATTTTTCTGTTCCTGAGTGCATCAGTTCAGCATTACTTCATATATGGAATTCAGAGCACCTTTCATTTGTCCCAATTGAGATAATGAACATCTCACCTAGAACCCTTTGTCTGTAGCTGCCTTTTGGGCAGAGGTCTAATAGACGACTGTGTTAATTATTGGTAATCAGGTGCCTGAACAATGATTTGGCCGCCCGGTGTGTCTCCGTAGTAATTAATGGTCATTGCTGATCATAGACGATCAGCTACACTTATCGTCATTTGGGCCCTGAGGTTAGGCAGCTAGTTGTAGGCACTTACTGGTGCATGGTTGAGCAGCTACAGTGAAGGGTTCAAAAGTGAGTGGGTGAGGGGTACTGCATAGTAAAATGTCTAAATTACTGGTATTTTACTACCAGCGGCACTACCCGCCACCCAAATACTTAAGACTTTTTTCTCTAATTATCATCCGGGACAACCTGAGATCCGGTCCCGCCCCGGATCTGTGGAAACACAATCAACCAAGAAGATTAAAAGCCCCCGCCCTCCCATACTCAGTTCATCTGTGTTTCCGCGCGGAAACACGCTAAGAAGCAAAGCTCCTGATTTTTTTGTTTTTTGGTACTCACCAAAGGGTGAGTCAGGCGATTGGAGGTTCAGTGGCAAAGTGTTACAGGAGGTGACACAGGCCGCGGCCTCCGAAACAGGCAGTGTGCGTCCTCTGATGTGGTTTTGGTCGCCACACTGCTCCTCTTCCATCCGGACGCCGGCTCTGCAAGGCGCATCCGCGTCTGGAGGCGGCACCCTGTGAGGTCAGGCGCGGAGGGCGTAAGCGTACTGACGTCACGAGGCCGCGGAAGGGGCGGAACGGAGAGTCAGGAAGTGAAACAGGCGTGCTCCTGGCGTTCTCCGTCTCAAAGGCCTGCAGGCAGCAGTGGCACTGGCGGTGAGGCAGCGATCAGCAACATGTCTCAACCGCAGAAGGGGGAACAGCCTCAGCAGCAGCGTGACACGGAGGTTCCAAGCCCCGCTTCTAAAGCCACTTCGCATGGGCAACCATCAGGTTCTACAGTGGTGAGTCCTCCAGTTGGAGGGAGTTGTTTCTGCCATGTTTTCCTTCTGATGGTGTCTCAGTATTTTGTCATCTCTTGTGTTTTTCAGGCAAAAACTGAGTCAAAAAATGCTCCACCTAAATATAAGAGATGTGGCCTATGTAATACTAAGATATCTTTAGAGGCCCCTAGGAATATATGTCAAAATTGTACAGAGTCCATTGTAGCTTCCCAGACTTCCAATATTTTAAAGGAGGTTATGGAATCTGTTAATAAAAACATGCAGGAGACTCTGGATAAATTTAAAGAATCTTTTGTACAACCTCCTCCTGCTGAATCCCTTCCGGGACCTTCTAACAGAGGGTTTTCGCATTTCTCCATTCCTGCGGATACACTTGCAGCCGAGGAAGAGGGAGATCAGGGAGAGGAGGAGGAGGAGGAAGAGGGGGCACTTTCTGAGACTAGGTCTCAGGAGGAGGATCAACCCCTATCTGAGAACTCAGATAGTGAAGTGATTGTTAAGACCCCTAGATTTTTATTTTCTCCGGAGGAATCTTCTGAGTTATTAAAAGCGGTCTATACTACAGAACAGATTAATGAACCTATCCCAGATGTTACCCCTCAGGACCAGGTTTATTCAGGATTGGGGCAATCAATGGGTAGAGTTTTTCCCATCCACAAAACCTTGCAAGAAATTATTTCTTCCCAGTGGCAAAATCCTGAGAGGCCCCTTTTTATTCCCAAATCGGCCAAGAGAAAGTATCCCTTTGCTCAGGCGGAAATTGAAAAATTAACTAAATGCCCAAAGCTTGATGCTTCCCTGTCAAAGTATTCGAAAGATTCCGACCTATCTTTTGAGGACACTGGTGTCCTCAAAGATGTGATGGATAGGAAAGTAGATTCACTGCTAAAGAAAGCCTGGGAGTCAGCAGCCTTTGGGTTCATTCCAGGTATTTCGGCAACATGTATCTCTAGGAATCTGAGAATCTGGATGGATAATTTGATTGATCAGATTTCTAAGGGCGCTCCTTTAAAGGATTATGCGTCATCCCTTCCTGTGGTCCTTAGGGCAGTGGCTTTTTTAGCGGACGCAGTCACGGAACTTATCAGAGTGTCGGCCCGTACTACCGCTCTGGAAGCAGTGGCTGCATGGTGTAATGGTGAATGGCTCTGCCTCTGACACAGGAGACCAGAGTTTGAATCTCGTCTCTGTCTGTTCAGTAAGCCAGCACCTATTCAGCAGGAGACCTTAGGCAAGTCTTCCTAACACTGCTGTCTTCCGGGGTCTCGAATTGGAGATTCAGAAATTATTGGAAAAAAGAGTAATTGTACCGGTACCCCAGGAAGAGGTATTCCAGGGGTACTATTCTCATGTCTTTTTGGTAAGGAAAGCCAACGGAGAGTTCCGGTTTATTCTGAACCTGAAATCTCTCAACCCATTCTTAATATACAAGAGATTCAGAATGGAAAGCATTTATTCGGTGAAAGCCCTATTGAAAGGCAAAGAGTTCTTTGCATCAATAGATCTTCGAGACGCGTACTTGCACATCCCTATTTTTTCCGCCCATCAAAAATATTTGAGATTTGCTATAAAGACAGAATCTCGGATTCGTCACTTTCAGTTTCAGGCAATGCCCTTCGGAATTGCGACAGCACCCCGCATATTCACGAAGGTCCTGGCAGAAGTAATGAAAACTTTAAGAATTCAGGGTATCTCGATTGTTCCATACTTGGACGATCTTCTAATAGTCGCAGAATCAGAAGATCTCCTCATAACCCACAGAGACATTGTAATCAAGACCCTCTCTCAGGTCGGATGGATTATAAATTACGAGAAGTCAGCCCTCTCTCCAGTACAGGAAATCATATTTTTGGGTTACAAAATAGATTCAGTGGTAAAAAAGATTTTTTTACCTTCAGAGAAAATTGTAAAGATCCAGTCGGAAGTAGAAAGTATGATGGGTCAGGAGATGTCTTCTCTCCGATTGATCATGCGAATTCTAGGCCTATTCTCAGCAGCCATCCCAGCAGTCACTTGGGCCCAGTCACACAGCAGGGTGCTGCAAGCATTACTGTTGACAAATTGGGACAAATCCAGGGAATCCCTGGACCTACTAATCCCTATTCCAGACACAGTAAAGGACAGTCTAGGCTGGTGGATGGAGGCGCAGAACCTGGACAAGGGGAGATTCTGGAGGCAGAGCAACCCAATAAAGATCTTTACAGACGCGAGTTCCTGGGGTTGGGGGGCGACAGCGCTGGGCAATCTGGCCCAGGGGAATTGGTCATCCTCAATAAGAAAGAAATCGTCCAACTTCAGGGAACTGATGGCAGTTCAGGAGGCTCTTCTATCCTTTCAATCTCTGATAGAAGGCAATCATGTCTTAATATTTTCCGACAACATCACGACGGTGGCATATCTGTCAAAACAGGGGGGCACGAGATCAAGAGATCTGATGTCCCTTTGTGCAGAAATCTTAAACTGGATAGAACCTCGAGTTCTATCTTTATCCGCGGTTCACATAAAAGGCGCCCTCAACATAGAGGCGGATTTTTTGAGCCGACAGGAGATAAACCATTCGGAGTGGGAGCTTCATTCGGAGGTCTTCCGAATGGTAACGCAAAGGTTTGGAGTGCCAGAGGTAGATCTGTTTGCATCCCCACGGAATGCAAAAGTGAAGCCTTTTTACTCTCTCCACAAAAGCCAGGAGTCGTTGGGGTTGGACGCGCTAAGTCTTGCCTGGGAATTCAACCTATGCTACGCATTCCCTCCGATAGTACTTCTTCCGCAAGTGTTGGTAAAACTTCAAAGAGAAAAAGTCAGGTTAATTTTGATAGCGCCTCAATGGCCAAAGAGGCCTTGGTACGCGACTCTACTAAGATTGTCAATAGAGCCACCTTTTCCTCTACCGGTTCGCCCGGACCTTCTAATTCAAGGCCCACTGATTCATCCCAGTCCACAATTATTCAAACTGGCAGCCTGGATCCTGAGAGGGTGATAATGAGAAACAAGGGACTTTCGGAAAAAGTTATTGAGACTATTATGAAATGTAGAAAGCCGGTAACTCAGAAGATATACCGTAAGGTTTGGAAGGTATATACAGCTTGGTGTGAATCGCGTTCAAGAAGTCAGACTTTGACTAGTTCTGTCCTGGAGTTCCTCCAGGATGGATTCGATATGAAACTAGCACCTAGTACCCTTAAGGTTCAGTGTTCAGCCTTATCCATTCTTCTAGATAGACACCTTGCACAGGAAGAATTAGTAAAGAATTTCTTTAAAGCCCTACAGAGATCTTCTCCACTTCCACATAAGATTTTTCCCCAATGGGACTTATCTTTAGTTCTCAACGGCCTAATCAAAGCTCCTTTCGAACCAATTCAGGAAATCGATATAAAGTTTTTAACGTACAAATTAGCATTTCTGATCGCCATAACGTCGGCTAGACGTTTAAGCGATCTACAAGCCTTATCTATCAAGGACCCGTTTTTGGTAATTTGTCCGGATAGCGTAAGGCTTAGATTAGATCCTGCTTATCTGCCGAAGGTAGCTTCTACCTTTCACAGATCGCAGGAAATTGTCCTTCCTTCCTTCTGTTCCAAACCTTCGGGACCAAAGGAAGAAAGTTATCACTGTCTAGATGTCAGAAGAATTATATTAGTCTATCTCTCTAGAACTAGGGAATTCAGGAAATCAAATAATCTGTTAGTATTATTTGCAGGAAAGAATAGGGGGCAGCAAGCTTCCAGACATACTATTGCTAGATGGATCAGATTAACCATAGGGACAGCTTATGAGGGGAGTAACTGTACGGTACCATCTAACATCACGGCTCATTCTACCCGTTCCTTATCGACTTCTTGGGCAGAGAGAGCGGGAGCCACCATTCAGCAAATTTGTCAAGCGGCAACTTGGTCCAGCGCATCTACCTTTATCAAACACTACAGAGTGGATGTATTATCACAGCAGGATCAGTCGTTTGGCAGAAAGGTGCTTCAGGCAGTGGTCCCTCCCTAGGTGAGTCTTTTTTGGTTCAAAAAGACTTCTTGACTATCTCTCAGGTTGTCCCGGATGATAATTAGAGAAAGACTCCTATTAGACCTACCGGTAATGGAGTTTCTGATTGTCATCCGGGACAACGCCTATAACCCTTTCCCTTCGCCTGTTGCGCACCTATCTTGTAATATACAGGTCACTGGGGTTTTTTTTATTAGTCACAAGGACGTTCCTCTCTACATCTTGGTGTTTCTGGGCTTGTTTACTTTCAGACGCACTGAGGAGTATGGGAGGGCGGGGGCTTTTAATCTTCTTGGTTGATTGTGTTTCCACAGATCCGGGGCGGGACCGGATCTCAGGTTGTCCCGGATGACAATCAGAAACTCCATTACCGGTCGGTCTAATAGGAGTCTTTTTCTCTCTTATGAAATGACACCTGAAGTGAGAGGGTTATGGTGGCTGGCTTATTTTCTTTTAAAAAATACCAGTTGCCTGGCATCTTACTGATCTTTAATGCATCATTGTCTGAACCATACACCTGAAACATACAGGTGGCAAACAGGGTTATGTACAAAAATCCTCCAACTCCAAATCCTCAGTTTATGAAACCACCGACTCCAACTCCAGGTACCCAAAATTACTCTGACTCCTCTACTCCGACTCCTTAGTCTAATACACAGGTGTCGAACTCCAGGCCTGGAGGGCCAGATCCATGCCAGTGTTTAGGATGGACTGAGAACGAGAGGAATGTGGTCTGCCTGATGCACCACAACTTTCCTGATTCAGATCCATCAATTAATTTGAACTGTCAAAAATGTGCGAGGGCCTTCGCTCTCAAAGTACCGGTTTGACATCCCTAGTCTAATACTTACCAGGGCTGTGAATTTGGTACAAAAATCATCCAACTCACTCCCAGGTAACCAACGTTGCTCTGACTCCGACTCCAACTCTGACTCCACAGCCCTGGTGGCAAATCTAGTCAAACTTCAGTCAACTATCGGATCGGCATGCTTGTTCAGGATCTATGGCTAAAAATATTGGCGGCATAGGAGCAGTAGGGCTGCCAGGCAATATGCATTGTTTAATAGGAAATATGGCAGTCTCGATATCCCTCTCACCTCAGTTGTCCTTTTAAGGCCATGATGAGTTGAACTCTCGCCTTTTTTTTTATAGTTTAAAGCACCCCCTGGTTTGGTGGTAAGAATTCTCTTCAGTGGTTTGCATCTCTACCTGCTTGCACAAAGCAATATTGAACAATGTCACTTTCAATCCATTTACTATTTGTATATTCTACACTTTTGAGATTTTGTCATGGAATCATTGATATTTTAGCTTTGTCCTGCGTACAGTGATTAGAGGTAATTGTATTGGTTATTTTTCTCAGTCTATGAAAGTTGCAACAATTCAGTTTCTAATCCAACTTGTCAGCAAAAGCTAAAATGTAAGCTTTGGCCTTATAATTCTTTAGCATTTGTGTGACAGCTGCCAGATCCATCTCTTGGCTGGGGATCTGTATTAGCCATATGATGAGTACAGACCCTTGAGCAGCAGAGCTCTGTACACTAGCCTTGATGTAATGTCGTTCTTTCTGGAGGAAAGAGCGCTACTAGCACTAATTAGTGATGGAAGAACACTAAAAATTTAAGTCCTTTCACTCAGCATCCTTTGCAGTAAAATGGAGAATATAATTGCGCTGTGTGTTACTTGACTAGGCGCAAACTAAATGTTGTGATGTAAGTAACCCTAGATATATGGACTGTATGCTCAACTGTACGTGACGCATCACATTGGCAATGTGGGATGTGACTTTTCAACACCATTGTATTGCAAAGCTATTTTTTATTGGTTGGGCAACATGTTAGTGTGAAAGTACCCTTAGGAAAATGAATTTGAACAAATAAATAGGATAAAATCAAAATTACTTTGTTTTATCTTTAGAACCTGTTGGATAAGCTTGCAATTTATAATTGGAAGACCTAGTATGATTATGGTACAAATGTTTCTTCCAGCCTGGTGATCATTGGAAAAGTGGCCCTGACTCTACCTGCAGTTGCACAAACACAAATCCCCTGAACTTTCAGCAGCTATTTCTGTTTTTTTATGTGATCCAGCTGAGTGTTGCAGACCTTTGACTCCTAATAGTAGATGATTCTTCCAATCCATGCCAGGTTTGTAGAGTCAGATATACTGTACTCCCCAATCTGCAATTGCTCAAGTGAATGCTAGCATAGATACAGTACTAGAGATGATCTTCAAATTATGGTTGCACAGGTTGACAGTTAAGTTTGCTATTAATTTAATCGCCACCATTTAATTAATCAGAAGGTGCTGAATCTGTTTACCCCCCCTGCAAAGTTTGGAGTCGCCACCCCCCCACAAATTCCAACTTCTGCGCATTGAGAAACTGCTGTTTTGTGATCACTAATTAGGACTAGGATAATAATTTTGGTAAAATGCATTCCTGTAGGATGCATAGACTACACTAAAGTAACATTCATGGAATTGTGAGAAATGTTGATTTGAGATAGTAGGAACTTCATGAAAAAAAATATGGTAGATATTTGTTATCTAACAAGCAACACTTTGTAACTCCTACTGTAGTTACTGAACTAACAGCTCAGATTCTCAGTCGTGTGAACACCAGGTGCAACTTTTACTTGCATGATAAAGGCCTTACCAGATTTACATACATTTCAAGTATTTTAACAAGCACGGTTAGACATACCGGCTGTGCTCTGATGCTGACCATGTCTTGCACTGCAATAACTTCCTAGCAGGAAGTGGTGCATGAGGATTTAGTGTGAACAGAAAAGTAGGGGTTTCTCACAGATGTGCAGTCTCCTCTCTTATGTACTGAATAAGGCACTGCAATATATCTAGATATGATGGAAGTTTGACTTCTTCGTTTGGGCAGACTTCTCGATAAGTATGGACCAATAGCAAAAAACAGCCTCCTGTACAGCAGCTTGATGTGTAAAATATGGACATTCTCGTCTTGCAGTGCTTTCTGATACTAGCCAGGACACTATTAGCCTGCGGTTTGCATGTTCTTTCCATCTTTGTGTAGTTTTTTTTTTCTTTGAGTGCTCTGGTTTGTACCAAAAGCATACAGTTAATTGGCTGCCCCCAAATTGTCCCTAGACTATTAGAGATATTAGATTGCGAGTCCCACTGAAGGCTCACAAGGTTTGACTTGTTTGTGCTGAAATATATATTCACTTATTCTGATGGATCTCTGCTGAGATCTGCAGTGTTCAATGGGGCACAATGACAAGGTGGTCAACTATCAATATTGGGATGATAATGATCTGCTAAAAAGTGGATTCCTAGCAAGCCACCTAAGCCTAGTGAATTAAATGATCTTATTCTGTTCTATTCATTTCACGGCCTTAAAGAGAACCCGAGGTGGGTTTGAAGAATTGTATCTGCATACAGAGGCTGGATCTGCCTATACAGCCCAGCCTCTGTTGCTATCCCAAACCCCTTTAAGGTCCCCCTGCACTCTGCAATCCCTCATAAATCACAGCCACGCTGCTGACAAACAGCTTGTCAGAGCTGGCTGTGTTTATCTCTCTAGTGTCAGTCTGCTGCTCTCCCCGCCTCCTGCAGAACTCCAGTCCCCGCCTGCATCCCTTCCCTCCATGCTGATTGGAGGGAAGGGACGGGGCGGGGACCGGAGCTATGCAGGAGGCGGGGGAGCAGCTGAGACTGACACTACAGATGTAAACAGAGCCTCCTAGCACGGCTGTGATTTATGAGGGATTGCAGAGTGCAGGAGGACCTTAGTGGGGTTTGGGATAGCAACAGAGGCTGGGCTGTATAGGCAGATGCAGCCTCTGTATGCAGATAACATTCTTTAAACTCACCTCGGGTTCTCTTTAAGAACAGCCTCTTCTGCAGAAGCAAAACATTGAAATTTCAAGAATCGTGACAACAGGTAGGTAGAAACAGAATGTGTAGAGTCTAGTATACTTCCGTGTCTCAAATGCTTAAGGCATCCTTTTTGTCAGGTCAAGCCAAGTATCTATACATATCAATAACCAGCAGTAGTCACTGGGATAATGGCTACAGAACAAGTGATTCTGTATATGTACAGGTCAGGTATCTGGCTGTGGATATCATTGGTGTGGCTGGAGTGAGCTGGGGACTCCTTAATGGCAATGTTTTACTTTGATAAACACTGTGTGAAACCAAGCAAATTCATGTCACTGCAAGTCCACTAAACAATGGCCCTTATTCAATCCACTTTTCTTCTGGGAACTGGAATCGCACCATGTTATAGTGCCCTAAGCAGTGTCAGTTACAACGCAACACAACACCATACTAGTGCGAAAGTACCCTTGGAGGTAACCAACCACTTTCCCACCAAATTTTTTTTCAAAAAAAGTGTTTACTGAATGGATTGTTTACTGCATCCCATATACATGGTTCTGCTAGCTGCAGCCGGGTATGGCAGTTTCAAAATACATGATAAGGCGGCACTTGAAAAAGATGAGCTGCATGCTCGAGTTGTGCAAATGCCACAAAGTATCCACCTTACAAGATGCCGAACAGCATAGAGAAAAGCCTCAAACCTTCTGGCACAAAGTCATTTGGAGCGATGAGACTAAATCTAAACTTTTTGGCCACAAAGGTACACCATTCCTACTGTGAAACATGGTAGATAGCTGATGTTTTGGGGATGTGCTACAAAGTCACAGGAAATTTGGTCAGAATTGATGGCAAAATAAATACAGTAAATACAGGAGGTAAATTAGCACTCATCGGTCATGAAGCTGAGCATGGGACGTACTTGGACATTCCAACATGACAGAGGGCCAAGTTGGCCTGTTGTTGGTTACAGCAAAATAAAGTGAAGGTTCTGGAGTGGCCATCTGTCTTCTGACCTCAATATCATTGAGCCACTCTGGGGAGATTTCAAATGTGCAGTTCATGCAAGACCGCCCAGGAATTTACAGGAACTGAAGGCTTCTTGCCAGGAAGAATGGGCAGCTTTATGTTCTGAGAAGATAGAGAGCCTCATCCACAACTACCACAAAAAACTTCAAGTTGTTATTGATGGGAGAAGGGAAAGACACCGTATTAAGAAAAATGGTTTTTCCAGGGTATGTAAACCGAAGCAGGTTGTTTCGGCTCACGCTGCTCAGCGCCGAGTGCCGAAACTAGACGTCCCATACAGGGCTGTGGAGTTGGAGTCGAGGAGTCAGAGCAGTTTTGGGTACCTGGAGTCAGAGTTGGTGGTTTCATAAACTGAGGAGTTGGAGTTGTACCAACTCCACAGCTCTGGTCCTATATTAGTAATGTAATACTGCGCGGGTGCATAAGGGTAATTCGGTGCTCTGGCGTTTATCAGACCCAGAATTGCATCTCCCCTTGAGTTGAGACAACACAGAGGGAACAGTATTTAATGCCGCCAGGGAGTTTTGTGGCAGCAGTGAAAGCAGTGATTCTGCTCACTTTGCGCCCAACTCACCGGCGATGCGTACAAACATATGCATGTAAACTAATGAGCACAACTGTAAGTGAGCACAGTTTTGCAGACAGTGAAACTGTTCCCACGTTTGTAAGAAAAGAGGGGGGAGGATGGGCAGAGAGAGTTCACTTACCTGTCTTGCCCCCTACTTATAAACATTTCTGAAAGCCCGCAAGTGTTCTCTGGTCCTTAATTTCTAAGGAACTCCACAGGAGCCCAATGTAACAAGCCATAGTACTTAATGGCTTAAGAATTGCTTAAGTGGAAGAAATTTTGTGCTACTCGGCAAAAAATAATACTTTTTGCTATTTTATTCTGTGAGCGGAAAACTAAGAAGGAAACCTTTCTTGAAGCCAGTGCTGGGCGCACGTCCTTAACCATAAAGCTTCGAGACACAAGTATGTTATTGTGAAAGGTTTATTTTAGACATCAAGTAAAAAAAAAAAATTGAAATAAAGCTAAAGATTGAGCAGCCAGCACATACTGTATTTGGGCGGTGTTACAGGGTGAGTGAATTAATCCATATACTGTACATTTTCTTGAAGCCACGCTTTAGCCTAGACTCTGTTCTGAGCTGTACAGCTCTTATTCCACCCACAAATCACTATACAGGGCTTCAAAATGCAAACGTTTATTTTCTTCATCGTATTTTAAAATGAAGCCTTAAATCTGAACCGTGGCTGTCAAGAATGTTATTCTATCATTTACCTCAGAAATTGTTTCTCTGAAAGCCATGCACTGAGAAACTTGTTCCATGTTAATTTGCCTCTACAGCTGTTGCTCTGAGAAGCAACAGATGAAAGCCAAGACAACCATTTACATGTAAAACAATCTGCGAAGAGCAGCCTAATGCTTTCTGGTTATTTACCTTTTATCAATAAAAGAAATAGCTTGCACTAAATAAAAAGCAACGCCTGCTGGATTGCGGTAAAGTGATATAGAGGGTCCCCAACCCAGAGAAGCAATACTGTAGCCATAATTCAGTCTGCACTGCAGAAGATAGTGGGTAATTCAGCATGAAATGAACTGCAAAATGTAATTCTCTCTTTAGTAAGTGCAACTGGTAAGCTGCTATAGATGGTCAATGAGATGCTAATTATTCAAGATTGCATTCAAATTTAACCCATTAGCAGCTTCAATAGAGTTATCTCATTTGAGATAACTGCACTGCTGTTGACCTCAGTCAGCAGAAGTCGTTGTGCTGTTTTTTTTTGGAATGCTTTGATCTCTCTCTACTAGCAGAAAATATAGAAACTGAAAGCAGAAGTCCTGTTATTCTCACACTGCCCCTATTGGCAAGTGGCTATAAATGCACATTACAGCAGTACTAATTAGGAAGAAGGAAATGTAATAAAGAAAAAAGCGGTAAAATAAATAGACCACTTGCAAGCCTCTAATAAATTGATTGCATGCATGTTGGAATTAGGCCAGTCAAAGTGTCAGGCAGTGCATTATATTTGTCCTAAGCTGCATATAATTTGTGCAATTCTTTGTATTGTATTGGGCCAATTCTAATGCTGGGAATACACAATGAGTTTTTATGTCAGATTTACTGGCCGCCTGTTTTTCCGATTGATTTCCATTAACTTCTATGAGAACATTGATCAGAAAAACATTCAAAATCGGTACCTGTCAGAAATGATCTATCGAGCCATCTGCCATAAAAACTCATGGTGTATTCCCAGCATAAGCTGCATATAATTTGTGCAATTTTTTTTGTATTGGTCCGAATGTAAGCTGCATGCCATTTGTGCAATTGAAAGCTGCATGCCATTTGTGGATCTGCTCTACTCCACCTACGCAGTAGAGTGGATTCGATCGAGCTCTATTTCCGCAGGAGCCAGAGGGGAAGCTTGTACTGTGCCTGCACAGGAGTGCAGATTGTAAATGTTGCCATGCACTGCAGCTCCCACTATGCCTGCACACGTCAGTGAATTTTCAAGGGCTGCTAGCACTGGATCCACAAGGATGAAGAGGACGGGAAACCTCATTAGGCAGAAGTTACCCCTCCTAAGTTAAATACTCCATAAAGGCACTTTTTTCATTACAGGTTTACTACTGAACCTGTAAAAGTATTTAAAATAGACAGGATGTACCTGCAAATGAATATTACATACTTCGCTTATCAGTTCCTCTCAGAAGCTCACCATTTTCTTCTGTTTCTGAAATTTTTGTCAAATCTGACAAGATTAGCTGTATTCTTGTTTCTAGTGTAATTCAGACACTACTGCAGCCAAATAATCTGATAATAATAATCCGAACATTTGTATAGCGCTTTTTCTCCTGTCGGACTCAAAGCGCTCAAGAGCTGCAGCCACTGGGATGTGCTCAAGAGGCCACTCTGAAGTGTTGTGGAGTCTTACCTTGAACTTCTTACTGAAAAGGTACTGACCCTAGCCAGGATTCGAACCCCATGTCAAAGGCGGTGCCCTTAACGAGTACACTATCCAGCCACTCCAGAAGGGCTGCCAGGCAACTGTTATTGCTTAAAAGGAAATAAATATGGCAGCCTCCAGTTGTCTGCCTCAGTACAACTATTGTGCATGCTTGGCCCTGGCTGTGCACTCCATTGGTTGAGCTCCTGTGGCCGAGGACATTCTGCACCTGCACAGTTGCAAGCCTTAACCAACTGCGCCGGTGCAGAGGGTGACCAGGCCTGAGCTGTGCATGTGCAGTAGTCCCCGACAACCGTGGCTTACAGCTGGAGAACGGAGCGAGAGGATGGACACCAAGGGAGCTTTCGGCCTACAGGGGGCCGGAGGAAGCCCGAGGTAAATCCTTGTGTTCTTTTCGACTCAGGTTCTCTTTAAGCTCCAGGTGACTGTTTTGGCTCAGAAAGACATGACTGCAATTTGATACAACCACTAATTCACTAAAATGTCTCAACCCTCGTGGTCGTCGAGTATGTTGCGTTGCTAACTTTTTTTCCAAAAATTAGATAATTGTTAATCTATGCAGGCCTGGTTTCTGGGATAACTGTTTGGTTAACTTCCACTTTGCGATTCTTGTGTCCTCTGGCAGTACTTATTTTCTTGCGAGCATACAGACAGAGATTGAAGATGATTGGTCCAAAATGCACAGAAAAACATAGAGCTCTCTAACCATTACAAATCATGCTACTTAGCCATTGAACTATGTTTAGTGCTTTTGTTTAGGGCCTGCTCCCACTATATATGGCTTGGTTCATACAGTGACATCCCGTCCAAATGCTTTACTACAAGCCTGCAGAAAAGCAATTGGCAGCTTTCGGTGGCGAGCAGTGTTTTCCACCCCAACAGGGGGACATGGAGCTGCAGCAGGAAACAACCCTGGAAGCAAACGGTTGCCTCCAAATAATGGGAAAATAAGGGTCAAAACACGGCATTTGCATGAACAGTTCTGCCACTGCCCAGTCATTTTAAATGACAAGTGCTGCAGCCACTGTTTACTGCTGGCAGACGTCCGTGTGAACCAGGCCTTAAACGATAAAATCAGTGCATTTGTGTGTTTGTGTATGAGTTTTTGCCTGTGCTTTCAGATACTATTCGCTAATGCACTTGTAAACATACAAACGTATGTGTAATGGTAACGGAGCTGTTTATCTGTATAGCTTTGGGTGATGATGGCTTTATAATGAAACTATGCTTTTTTTCTGTTTTAATTGGTGCAACATTTGCAGTATATAGTCTCTTTGCAGAGCACTGAAATGAGCCTGCTAGCATTCTTTCTGGTAAGATGAAAAGTGGCTGGTACAATGCTAGACTGCTCTGCATAATGCCGCATTCTATAGTTGACTAGTACAACTGTGACTATTTAATGTCATTGTCTGGCTAAAGAGGTCTGCATAAATGGGGCTTTGGCTTTTGTTCTCAGCATGGTGGAACTCTTGCACAATGACCAGTCACATGACTTTATTGTTTGGGATGGAGTAGTTCACAAAGGAAACTGTCAGTTTGACATTTTTCTTTTCCTGATACGGACACAGTACGAAATAAAAGTGGCAATATATTCATTTAAATCACTAACTTCAATGCTAAATTTTTTTGTATGCTTTTTTTTTCGTGCTGTGAAACAAATCAAAACACAACTGGACTTGTACAACTAAACAAGCTCTGTCTGTAAACCTGTGTTTATTGGCAACCGCTCATGCAGAGACAAAAATAAAATTCCCTGCAAGTGATTAAATTTTTTTTAACTGAACACGGCTTCAAGTAAAAGTTTGTAAATCACTTTCATGTTTGTGCGGTGTGCATTTTGATGCATATGTTAAATTAGGTCAGATGGTACTGGGAAGTCTTGTAAGGCTTTTCAAGTGCCATAAGCCTTTCGCACAACTCTTATCTGTCACAGAAAATGTGTAAGAAGATCGCTGGCACTTTTTTTTTTTTTTTTAAATCCCCATTTCCTCCCCCCCCCCCCCCCCATTTCAGTGGTAGCGGGGAGGTAGGGGCAAGTGACTGAACTGTTCTATAGCAGCACTTGCCATAGAGAGCAGCAGTGTATGAAACTGAAAAGCAGATGAAGTAACTTACAGGTGGTAGTTGAAACCTCAGCAGGAGGCCTTTTGTTAAGCAGACTAGCCTGGGTGGTTACAGAAGCCATTAACTTTTTTTTTATTTTTTCCAAGCAGCCTGTCAGACATTTTGCATACTATGTAGACTGGACGCTTCACCAGTTACAAATGGAAGGATTGAAGTACCAATAGCACCTAAAAAATAATGTAAAACCGCACTTTATTTATTTTTTTTTAGTTTTGGAAATCTATAAAATGCAATACATTTTACGTCCTGTATATATTGAGGTGCCCCCCAATTTTTTTTTTTTTTAATTTTTTTTTAAAGATTTCAAGGTTGTTATAATAAACCAAAATATTGTGCAAGATTTGTTGGCCAATACAAAACAGAAATTGAATTTAGAAAATGAGAATGAACCATAAATTACAGCAACAAATAGATGGCGCAGGTAGGGTAAGATTCATAAAGGCAGAAATAGTATGAATTAGGGAAAAATATTACAAGGGCGACCAGAGGGACAAAGTTCATGAGAAACTAGAAGCTTAAAGAGAAACCTTAACCGAGAATTGAACTTCATCCCCATCAGTAGCTGATACCCCCTTTTACATGAGAAATGTATTTGAATTTGTGGTGAAACCCCTCCCACAATATGATGTCAATGGGCAAACACTGATTAAATCATTTATACATCATTGTTGTAAAAGTAAGCACTTTTTTTAAAATTACATTTTCACCGGAGTTCCTCTTTAAAGTACCACTGAAGCATTTAAAAAAAAAAATACTTCAAGATACTTGCCTTGGTGGGGGGAAGCCTCTGAATCGTCCAGAGGCATCCCATATCTTCTGACACCCCACTGTTCCTGCGAAGGGTCTCTAAACCTATTCAGCTGATATCAGTCCATTCTCCCAGCCGCGGCCAAGCACATCCTGACTGGGCTGAGCAAGTAATGTTTGTGCATGCTCCTTAGATCAGAACAATCTACAATCGAAACCCTTTTCCAATGTGTCAACCACAGTTAATGACCAGATAAATATACTAGAGCTGGTTAGTGACACTGCAATTAGCAAGATATACGAAAAGATCATAGTTCTTAAAGTGGACCCAAACTAAAAATACAAGATTTCAGAAATAAAATCTATTTTCTAAATTAGAATAATAAATAGCAGCCTTATTTCAGCTGCATGATGACTAATATAAAATATTTTACATTTATTGGAGAAACACCTCCCTTCCTTTCATATTGCCGGAAAATAATCCGGCAAACTGGTGGAGTAGATGGTGTCCAGCAAAGGAGGAATTGCTAATGGCTGCCCCCTCTGTAACCCTAGTTATGAAAAGAGGAGGGTGAAAAGCATGCACTGAAATGATCATAGGTTTGAAGGAGTGTTTATTTATCTTTGTATGTGTCAGAGTGGTGCAACAAAATATTTTGAATTAAAAAAGTTTGATTTGGATCCGCTTTAACCGATCACTGAGCAGTCAGAAATGGAGGGAAGGAAGGTGTGCAACAGTGAGCAAGCACACACCCACAGAATTATATACATACTAGTGATTTCAGCCCATTACAAAATGGGCATTGAACAGTGGTGCACCATCCATCTGCGCATGCTGGCACATGCGGATGGCGACCTGTACCTAACCCCCACACTCATGCTGCACAGCCCTGCCCCTGCACCGTGTGGTGGTAGACACACACCTGGAGACAGAAACCAGGCATTTTATTAAGTAGGATGTATGCTTACTTGCTTATACCCACCCTAGACTGGACCACTCACTTCCTAGCCGGTTCAATAAATAGTACCTCTTATTTATATAATGTCATAAGATAATCTCAAATGTCTAGCCTGCTCCATGCTACCCACAGCCAGTCTGCTGCCTGCTAGTCATATGGACTTTATTACACAGTGCAGCCTAAGCGAGAGTGAGCAAAACTGTGCTGGGAGATGTGGGTGCATCTTGCACTGCCCTAGGCAATTGTCAATTGCGGCTATAGCAGCACTCAGACAGTAATTTAGGTGCCATCAGAGCAGGACCAGGTTGAGCCATTTTTCACTCTGCGCCCAAATTTCCTATCACGTTTTTGCATGTATACCATTCTAAGGCCTCTTAAACATGGGAAACTGAAGTTGGTGAATTTCACCGCCTATCAGCTCCTCCCATGTACCTTAGTGTTTCTAGCTCTTTCCACCAGCACCAGAGTCACATCTGAGCGACATGATTGCACTTTTTTTTGGGGGGGGGGGGGTCTACTACTCTGTAGCTGCACTGCATGTTTAACACTAATATATATGTATATATTCTTATTGATTCATGTTTTATTTGTATGATATTAGGTTGAGTTATAGGCACACTTTCATACATGTATATCTTTCATACACACATATAGAGAGCGAGAGAGAGATTTTGTGCTTTCTATAAAGTTTTTATAGATTGTGTGTCTATTATGGATTGTATGGCTCGGAGTTACGAGAGCAGCGAGGTGTTTGCGGGTTGCTAAGCGACCTTAACAGACCGCCCCTCCTTTAAGCCGCCTCCAATCAGGGCGAGCTTAGGATTTTTCCTTGACCCAGCACGGCCGCTGTATGGTAAGGGCGACTGTTGCTGGTTGACGTGACGCCTTTTTATACGCGTTCCCTTGCGTCATCTGACGAAGGCGTGGAACGCCGAAACGCATCATGACGCAATAGGCGGAGGGCAGCTGCCGAGACTCCACCGTTTTCCTGTCCCCGCCGGCGCTGGAATACTCACGGTTCCCCGCACTATTGGCCAATTGTGTATCAGGCATAACACATGGAGTTACAGGCGCTGCCATTTGGCTGTATGAAATTGCATCCGAAAGTCGCTAGGTAGCAGTCAGATGGGTGCAGTTCAGTCTCCCGTCTGAAAGAAGCCTTATAGTATTTTTGAACTGCAACTTCAATGTGCATTATTGAATGCAAAATGTAACCTATAAATGAGAAGGAATGCAGCCTTCAACTTAAGTTTCTCACAGTCACACTTGACAATTCTGTCCCTGAAATGTTACAAACCCATATTTTCATTCTTTCATTAATTACAATTTTAGTGTGTCTTTTATGCTTATTGATGGAGAACAGGGAGGAAATTTTATATATCTCACAAATCAAAAATTTTCGGCAGCCTCAACAGTTTCACCAGTTTTGTTCAAAAGGCAATTGGAAAAGGCTGTAAAAAGAAAAAAGCTCATTACATACGGTAGATGTAATTGCAGCGGGAAAATGGCATTGACAAGTTGTCTTTGAGCTTCTGTGCTGTCTTTAACACATTAGCTGGACTTGCATACAAAAAAGTCCACCAGAGTTTCAGAATTTTGCTTTGGCTTACAAGTTGATTACTGGTAGTACTGCTAAGGTGTAAAGGCGTGTACACACATCAGATAAAAGTCTTTGGAAAATGAAAGATCACAGACCAATTTTACCCCCCCTTCCATGTGGTGTGAGAGCCATACTCTACACAGTCTATTCTATTGAGCTGAGCTCCCCATCAGATAAAAATCTTTGCAAGATGATGTACACACAGATGCTGTACGCATGAAACAGATCAATATCTGCAAAAGAGCAGTTTCTGCAAAATGCATTTATAGTCTGATATCTGCAGATCTCATACACACCTTGTTTAACGGACAATCATCTGCAGATCAGATCCACCAGAATGGATCTTTGGATCTGCAGATGATTGTCTGATCTGCAGATGAATGTCTGTTAAACAAGGTGTGTATGAGATTTGCAGATATCCTAGACTATGAATGCATTTTGCAAGAACGGATCTTTTGCGGATACTGATCTGTTGCATGTGTACAGCATGTTTGTGTCCAGCATCTTGCAAAGGTTTTGATCTGATGGGGAGTTCAGCTCAATAGAATAGACTGTGTAGAGCATGGCTCTCATACTACATGAAAGGGGGTAAAATTGGTCTGTGATCTTTAATTTTCCAAAGACTTCTATCTGATGTGTGTATCCACCTTTTAAAGTATACACAAGGCAATTAAAAAAACAAACCATAAGGCAAACCTGAAGCGTTTCTGACATAAAAAAACAAACAGATACTTGAGGGGGAAGGCTCTAGGTCCTATTGAGCCTTCCCGTGCTTCTCATGGTCCCCTTGTTCCAGCTCTGTCACCCCCATTCATATCTTCCGCACGCAGGAGGCTTCAGAAGTTTTCAGGAGCTTGAGTGCGCCCGAAGACTGGCGCCTCCGTTCAGCCCATGCGGTAGAGAGAGGCACTCGCACTTGGGCACAATGGAGCTGCCATCTTCGGGAGCACTCGGGCTCCCAAAGACTTGCGAAGCCCTTTGTGGCAGAAGAGAGCAGACTCCGACCCATCGGTCAGAGACTGCTATCAGGGGAGACAGCGCTGAAACGACGGCACCGGGAGAGGAACGGAAAGGCTCTATAGGACCCAGAGCCTTCCCTCTCCTTAGGTAAGTATCTGCAGTGTTCTCCCCAGAATTTAAACGGAGGGTGGGGGGTAATGTTCCGAAAGGGGGGGGGGTTGAAATGTATTTTGGGGCCTATCAGGGTAACGGAGTGGGGACTTAATAGAGGGAACATCTGATGGTCCTGGGGGCCATAACCTAACACTGGGGGCACATTTGGCTATAATGGGGAGGGGGCGCTAATCCTGGGGGTACATCTGGCTACAATGGGGAACATTGATCCCGGGGACACATCTTGCTATGATGGTGGACCCTATTCCGGGGGGCGCATCTGTCTATATGGGGGGCAAGCAAATACGGGGGACAGATCTGGCTATACTGGGGGGGCTGATACTGGAGACACGCCTGGCTATCTATCCTTGGGGGACGTAATACTGGTGGCATGTTTGTTATCTACTGTAGCATGCTTTATTTTTTTACTAGAATTGATGAAACCTAAGGATTAATGCAATTTTTCATCCCCCCCCCCCCTCCCCTCTTTTTCCCATTAAAATGCATAGAATTTTTTTTTTCTTGGGTCAAAATACCCCCCTATGAAAGTCTAGTATGTCCTGAAAAAAAACGATACCTAGATCATTTAGGTGTCGTGAGTAGGGATAAAGTTATGGCTGTTTAAATAGGGACATGGCTAAAGCGTCAAAACTGCTCTGGTCCATAAGGGGAAAAGAAGGTCTGGATGCGAAGTGGTTAATTGCTCAACTCTAGGGCAGCCATTTTGCATTCTGAAAATGACATTACCTGCATAGCTTTATTTGAGACTTACATTAGACAGTAAATGGTTATGCCTGCCTCTAAGCTCTCCTGAAAGAGGAAGGGTTTACACTAGAGAAGCACAAGCAGTTCCAGCAGCGAATCAGCACTGGCAATATTTACAGCCCTTAGCTATAAAAGTGAACAGTGAAAAAAATAATTGTCTTTGAAAACCGCATGAGATGTACAAATGGAATAAAGTTGTGTTTGTGATTAGATCTTACCCATTGCTTTTGTATTTACTAAAATATTTTAAATTAAATATGCTTAAAAGCTTGTTTTTAAAATTGTAGGGGAAACCGTGATTGCTTTACCAGCTGTGGCCACACATTCCTGCTCTAGTGTTGGATTTTGAATCTGGGTTTCCTTGTTTGGGAACCTGAATTCCTTCGCACACCACACTTCAGTACCTCAGCTAGTGGACAGAGTCATGGGGTTGCGCCGGAAGGAGGAAGCATTGGAATCTTGTGAAGGGCCCCCTCACCCCATGACCCTGTCCACTAACTAAGGAGCTGAAGTGTGGTATGCAGCGTAATTCGGGTTTCCAAATTAGGAAACCCGGATTTAAACATTAACACTACAGTTGATATCAATTATATATAGCTGTCCAATGATAGATGGTGAACATGTCTTTGAAGGATACCGTCAGTGAAAAATAAAAAAGCAAGCAGTTAAAATCTGACCCGAAACTAGTGCATCTCCTCATGGGGGATACTCAGAGTTTTCTTTGTTTTCAAAAGCAATTCCTGAACGGCAGTTGCTATGTTTAACTGCAGTGTACAAGTGAGTTGGCAGGCTGGCTGGTATCTTACAGTTTCGGCAGTTAAACTGCTGTTAAGGGAATGCTTTTGAAAACCGAGAAAACCCTGAGAATCCCCCATCCCCAGTAACTGCTTACTTTTTTAGCTAGAGTCGTCCTTTTAATCTGATTTGGAGGTGGGTAGACAGCTGGAGGTGGCTGAGGATTACATGAGGATCTATGAAGAATTGCAGTGTTCAATTAAATACATATGGTTGAGAAAAGTGCCTGTATTTGGGCTTTATGAATATCTAAGAGTATGTAAGCCATAAAAAAGATACCATTTTTTTTTAAATAACTTGATACTAATGTGAAATTGGTGTCTTTGACTGCAGCTATGCGCTTGTAACAGTATAAAATAAGCTTTAGAACATAGGACCAGACTATCCTCATTAATAGTGTGTTGTGTGTGTGTGTGTGTGTGTGTGTGTGTGTGTGTGTGTGTGTGTGTCCGTGTCCCCCCCCCCCCCCCTTAAGGGATGATAATAGATTGACTCACAGTTGTCAGTCTCCGAGTGTGTGGGTGTCTGCTATCAGCTGCTTCTAACAGGCAGGAAAATATTCTTGTTTCTATGACAAATTGGAAAAACAGGCTGTGCAGGATAAAATGCAGGGTAATTTTATTTGTTCTGGAGGCCGTTGCTAGAATGTCTGTGATTTACATAAATCATCTTAATTCTTCCCTCATGGAAAAAGCAGTTCTACAACTGCAACACTAGCTTATAACCCGGTTTAAGCATCGCCCACCTAAGGCTTTCAGACCAACAAATGTCTCCATGGGAATTTTAAATGGCCAAACAAGAAAAGGTGGAAAACAACAATTGGAGCTAATTGCACTTTACAATGTCTGCTTCTATAAAAACGTTGTCTGTGTATTGTGCAATCTGCTTATTGCATAGCCAGGAATATCTGTTGGAAGGCATTTTCAGTCATATATCCAAGTTTACCTAAATTCTGAGCATTCACTGCCCTTACTCGCCCTTGCCCTATGCCCAGTCAGGATGCGCCCATACATGGCGGCAGCACGGCTATAAGAAACCTATTCAACAAGCTCTTGTCAAATATGTTTAGAGTGACCCAGTGCTAATGGACTGTAAGATTACTATCCTAAAGTGTACCCGTGGTGAACGTCAGGTAAAAAAAAATGGATGCTTACCTAACCTAGAGCCGCTCGTGTGTGAGCGGCTCTGTCTTCCTGCGAAGGTGCAGCAGTGCTCCCACAGTACGGCCATTTCTTGTGCATGAAGAGCAGCATGGCCTGGATCTTCTAGATGATCCTCTGGCGAGCAGGGGCATGGAGGGTGTAGGAAGCCTCTGGAGTCACGTCTTCCCTCTTCTTGGGTACTTTATCAGATTTTTTTTTTTATTTTACCTGACGTTTGCCTTGGGTTTACTTTAAATATTTTTTCAGTGGATGTGTTTGACACTTGACAAAGTTCGTGGACATTTTCTCATATCTTTAAATGCAAGCTGGCGCACATTCATTGTTAATCGGTGGTTTACGGCTGTTCACCATAAAGAGAATACATGGTGTTTACAGGTGTGCAATCATCTGTCAACATCTTTTTCAATCCTACAGTGTAAAAGAAGAAACACGCACTGTGCTTTCTCCATATTTTACAACCAGCTGCAGGAGTCACTCCTGAGAGCTTAGCAGTGTTCCATGGTCTGCTGCGCTGGGATTAGACTACACATACTGCAGAGTCATTATCACACAGGAAGCATACATCTTTTTCTCCTACTGTAAACATTGCGCTCATTAGTACTCTTGTGCTCCATTCACACTTTTTGTAGTTTTTGTATTTGTTTTTGTATGGTGGCTGGATGATTTAATGGTTGAGGGCTCTGCCTTTGACATAGGAGACCTGAGTTCGAATCTCAGCTCTGCCTGTTCGGCTCTGCCAGCACCTATTCAGTAGGAGACCAAGTCTCCCCAACACTGCTACTGCCTATAGAGCGTGTCCTAATGGCTGCAGCTCAGTCGCTTTGAGTCCGTCAGGAGAAAAGCGCAATATAAATGTTCTGTGTTTGTATTATATTTACCGTGTTTGCTGCTGTATAAGATGCTCTGGAATGCAAGATGCACCTAGGTTTACAAGGCAAAAACCAAGGGAAAAAATAAAAAAAGTATCTATCCTAGTGCATCCATATTCCAGGAGCGTCTTGTAGATGTTCTCGCCTAATCATTGTGTCCTTCTGTATCTCCATGGGTCCCCTTCTGCCCTCCTTCCCCCCCCCCCCCCCCGCCCCCCCACCTAATCCATGGTTACCTAGGCGAGCACAGACCTCGGTTAGCCAGATCCAAGCTGCATACAGTCTGCATCAAATTTGCATGTTAGCTAGAATTATTAGCATCTGTTTGACCAGCTTTAAAGTGAGCTTGAGCCGACGCTCTGGTTCACAATCAGACCTTACCCTGAAGAGAGAGAAGCCTCAGGATCCTATTAAGGCTTCCTTCTCTGGTCTGAAGCCTCAGTTCACACGGTTGTCTCAGGGCAGTAGCGGCTTGTTTAGGCAATGCCAAATGCTTTTCTATTTGGTCCTACATAATACCCGACTACTGTGTGCTTGTAGATGTCCTTTTGGGATCCAGAAGAAGTACTGGTGTCATGAGCAGTAATGTTTCCTTCTTGCCGGTTTCTCCCCTTTGGTTTGATTAGGCCACATGATGTTAAATTATCTTGTGAGTTGACTAACCAATGAGAAACTGGGAGAATATTTCACTTCCTCATGGCAAGAAATTGCCATCAACAGCTGGCGGGTGACCAAGGGTCATACCACTGAATGGGAGGAGCTACTCCATGACCCAAAGATGTCAGTGGTGTGTTTGCCAACTTCGAGGTGCCAAAGCTGTTACTGAAAGATGCAAAAATAAAAAACTGGAGCACAAAGGGCCCAGATATATCTCTGGAAGAGAATCTAAAGGTGCCCATACGTCAGACAATGTATGGGCAGATCGACCAAGAGACAGATCTCTCCCTGACCGAATGTGATTGGAAAGAGAGATGTTGCCTGCCCATACACCGCAAGCTGATTTCCAATAGATTTCAGCATGAAATATCGGTCTTGAGACTCCGCATACGCTGCCTCGCTGGACCCGGTGCTGTCTTCCTTATGTAAAATGTGCCCTGTGCAGTATACTTTACCTGCCAGTGTCCACTGCTGGCTCTGTGCTCCATCTACATATACGCACCCACGTGGTTGCCAGTGTATACGCGTGCGTGACGTCACACACCCACGTATATGACAGCATCCATGGGGGGCAAGTGTATGTGCACGGAGCCAGTGGAGGAGAACGACAGGTAAAGTATACTGCACAGGGCACCGGGGGCATATTTTACACTAGGTACATACAAGAAAAGTTTTCACCTGGCACTGTTTCTGCTGCCCCTTTAAAGAACAAGCGACACCCATGCTAACCTAGAAATAAAAAACACATATAGAGGTAGATAAATACTACTTCTACTTAAATAACAGATGTATTGTGCTATCCATGTAATGATTCCTGAGAATGTTATAAAGGAAAAGCAGGAACTTGTGAGAGATAGCGGAAACACCGCCAGGACTGACGTGGCCGCAGGTTCCGCATCACAAGCGGGGGTTCCCGCATCTCTGCCGGCGGGTGGTGCAGTGCAGGCGGCGGAGTCCGTTAGCTTGGCGGACTCCGCCGCACAGTTGCTGCCCGGGGGGTCGTCCGCTCCCTCGCTGGCTCACAGATTTAGGCTTATTGTACTTCTGCCTATCTGATTCAAGTTGCCGACCCTGCCTGTTTACTGACACTGAATCAGCCTTCTGTTTCTGTACTTTATCTGTCCGGTAGTTTACGACTCAGCTTGTCTGACCTCTCTATCCTCATCAGTGGGCCCTGCCACTGGTGAGGGATCTGTAGCTTACACCTACTCCTTAAGTGTTCCCGGCTGCAGTACTCTGTTAATCACCTGCACCCCAGAAGATTAACTCCGATACTTCTGTATACCTTTCAGCTTCTATTGTGCTAGTGTCTTTGCTCAGCCTGGCTCGCCTGCTCCTCAGGAGATCCTTGGCTGCAATACTGTCTTAAGTCACCCGCTCCTCAGGAGACTTGTATTACACCACTACTGTTGCACCAAGCACCTATCTTCATATTAGCTCCGGCTTCCTTGTATACTTGTATTATTGGTGATTCTGCTGATCATCATATAATCAGGTATACATCTGCATTATTGGTGATTCTGCAGATCACCAATAATCAGAGTTATCTGTTTAGATGACACCGATCGTTACAGAAATCCTATTCTAGGCAGTGGCCATCTCGCCAAGCTAATGCTGACGACATATCCTCCCTGACTATTGTTTCCCCCCTCCTTTCTCTTGCTCATTGTGTATTCATTAGCTGCCCTCCTCCCAGAGTCTTCAGACACTCCCACTGAGGTGTATATTAACAACTGAACTGCCTATTTTTTTTATTTACACATCCAATCACTGAGTCACCTCAGCCTTGCTTGTAAACACAAGTAATCAGAGGGTGTTTCTGATAAGCAGCTAGATAGGGAAATAAATGGAAGAGGAGGAATATATTATAGATAAAAACTCCCAGCATTCAACGTTTTGGCACTAGGGCCAGTGCTCCTAAAGTAGGTGATAACTACAAACCATAATAGCAGAAAAAGTTTTGAATGCAGGATTAGCATCTTTATCACTTAATACACTCAGCCCAGTTGCTGTTGAAATGTGATTTTTATGGTGACAATACCGCTTTAAATTGCCTGCTTGAGTACTAACTCAGTCTCTATCCACTTCGTTGACGGAGGGGATTGGCAAAGAAGCATGCATTCAGGCTTACTGAAAAAACAGTGGCATTTAAAAAGAACACACAAGGCAGTCCGTGCACCTCTTCTATATATGCTATTTATTCCCCTATGTGCTGTCGCATAACAGAAGTACACATATCCATTACATCACATGACATCAAGGATCGATCTGACCTGTACCAGGATGTGTGTTGAGACGGGTGGGGAGGGTTACCAGGGGTGATCCGGACGGCACAACAGCCGTTTCGCGTCGGTGTGGTGCTTGCTCACGTGCAAATATCCAGGGCAAATGGCGGCTTGTTCGGGCTCCCATGATTTAACGGTGGGGCCTTGCCCTCCACGCTCGCCATTGGCTCAAAGTGCTGGGGTTTCCGGTGCGTTTGTCACTTGTCCTGATATTGCACACTGTTATGCCGTGCACCAAAAGGAGCTTGCAGCATGCCTGATCAATAGATGCCACCAATGTTGGCCCAAAATTGGTTGGATCGTCAATTGGGCATGCTCCTGGCGGCACAAATTTTCATTTGAATATAATCGAATCGGATAGTTGATCGACCTCCAAGTCACCTGATGCATGGCCACCTTAAGAAACCAAGCTATTTAAGCAGTTCCTATCCTGGATACAGTATAATCGCGTTATCTGAAGTGGCTCCTGAAAGCCACATGAGGTGAAAATAAGTTACTGCATTTTAATGAGTACAGCGTATGTGCTAGCACGCACCTGGGCTCATTAACCTCCATCATCCATCCTACACTAATCAAGGATCCCCTTCCTGGGGTCTGATCCTCCCACCCCCTGCCCGATCCTCTGTACTAAGCCCTCTTCCCCCATGCATCGATCGGGCAGCAGGCAGGATTAGCTGCATGTAAACAACATACCTCACCTCGTTCCAGCGCGATCAGCCTCCCCTCCGTGCGTCACCGCTGCCTGCGTCATTATGCCGAATGGATCGGGTCCCTGCTTGATGTCATCAAGCCGGGACTCTATCAGTTCAGTATTAAGACACAGGCAGCGGTGATGCACGGAGGGGGGAGGCTGATCGCGCTGGAACGAGGTGAGGTATGTTGTTTACATGCAGCTAATCCTGCCTGCTGCCCGATCGAGTGTGAAATATAGAAAACTCCTCAGGATTTTTAGGGGGAAAACACCAGGGACGTGAAGTGGTTAAACAAAGAAACTGAGTCTCCGTTCTGCATTATTTTCACCAAGGGACTTGACTGCATTCTTCATTTCAGATAATACAGCCCATTAGATCTGAACTTAAAAATAAGTCAAAATAAACCTTCACACGTCATATTTACCTCTTGTGTAGTCTAGTCATCAATTTTTTTTTCTCCTCTCCCACGTCCTGTTTGTCCAATTTGATCAATGGAATTCTCTGTCCTCCTATTTTAAAAATGCCGATGACCCTGTAACAGTTTCTGGGTCAGCACTCCATTAACCAATAATGTTGCTTTATCCATAGGAAACATGGAAATTACCTCATACATCAGTTGTCCTTTCAGCAATAACTGACAGCAACGTGTATAGTGGAAAAGGGCCCTAAGGCTTCCAGTTCTGACTAGAGGTAGACAGAACTGGAAGGAATTCTTAGAAGAAAATGGTGGGCTTCTAAGAGGAACTGACGGCGAGGTAAGTAGGTACATTACGTGTTTATTTTTAATAATTTTACATGGTTCAGGTTCCACTTAAATTACTGTTACTAAAGATTTCCATGTTATCTGGTATCCAAATATAAAGTATGGTCCTGAGTGTGAAGTAAAATATTACAGCAGCCGCACTGTAGTGGTTACTGTGGAAGCAGGTGGTGTTTTTACCTATCCTGGATCTTTTGTGAGTCCAGAATGTTTCACTTGTGCTTATTTAGATAGTAAAAAAGACGGTGATAATTTCTAACTAATGAAATCTTACCTATTACCACCCCATTAACTTTGGGTGTAAAATGAAGTGAAATTCTAGATTTTTTTTCAGAAAATTTCTAGATTACGGATTAAGTATTAAACAATGAAAGTGTCTGACACAAAGGACAACTGTAATGAAAGGAATATGGAGGCTGCCATTTTTATTTACTTTTAAACATTGCAATTTGGCTATCCTGCTGATCCTCTGCCTCTAGAAGTTTTAGCCCTAGACCCTGAACAAGCAGATTAGGTGTTTCTGATATTGTTGTCAGATCTGACAAGATTAGCAACATGCTAGTTTGTGGTGTTGTTCAAACACTGCTGCAACCAAACTGATCCGAAGAGCTGC
>NC_090647.1:240423026-240533026 GCF_040937935.1 Hyperolius riggenbachi | reverse complement strand
GGCAGCAAATCTTTTTTTTTTTAAATTTTTTTTTTTTTTTCATGTAGCGAGACAAAGTCTCGCTACATGATAGCCGCTGCTCAGCGGCATCCCCCCAGCCCCTCCGATCGCCGCCGGCGATCGGAGATCCGGAGATCCCGTTCAAAGAACGGGATCTCCCGGAGGGCTTCCCCCGTCGCCATGGCGACGGGGCGGGATGACGTCACCGACGTCGTGACGTCAAAGGGGATTCCGATCCACCCCATAGAGCTGCTTGGCACTGATTGGCCAGGCAGCGCACGGGGTCTGGGGGGGGGGGGGGCGGCTGCGGCGCGACGGATAGCGGCGGATCGGCGGGTAGCGGCGGCGATCGGGCACTGCACGCAGCTAGCAAAGTGCTAGCTGCGTGCAGCAAAAAAAAAAATATGCAAATCGGCCCAGCGGGGCCTGAGCGGTGCCTTCCGGCGGCATAGCCCGAACTCAGTTCGGGCTTACCGCCAGGAAGGTTAAGGATTGGAGAGTTAACTTAAAGACAGAAGAGTTAACTTTAGGCTTGCCTGAGGTAAAATGTTTCCTGAATACTACATGCCTTATCACCATGGTAACAACTCTAGAAGAGTTATTAAAGACAGGAGATAAGCTTCGTGAATTGAGGCCATTGAACATTGTCTTAATGCTGTTACATTGTTCTCTTGCCATTTCCAGGAACTCCCACTCATTTACAGTGCTTAAGCCCACAAAATGTCTGGAAAACACTGCATGTAATAACTGTTAGATGTAACACAGATGAGCACTTATGCAGGTTAGCAAAACATCTGTACTGCATGTGACCCCTAAACTGTCACCCAAATCCCTGCAGGTGACAGTGACAGCATTGGTGGCTTTAGTATATGGTCTGGTCATTAACAGCCACCTGGCTCAAAGCTAATGCTCCCGTTAATGAGAGAAAGCTCTGATCCTGAAGAGACCTACCAAACACAGCAAAGTGGTGATACGAAGAACTACTAAATGGGTGTTTGAAGCTCTTTAGTGCTGATTTTGCTTACAAAGGTTGAATGTTTCACACTGTATTTAAAAAGTGTTTGCAAATTCCAGTCTTGGGAGCAGCACAAAGGTGCACTAGTTAGGGCAAGTATCAAAGCATTTAAGAATTCTTAAGTAACTGAACGTTTATTGGATTTTAAAAATTAAACTGGAACTCTGGCCAATTTTTTTTCTTTAAATAGTATTAGGATAGTGTATGATGTATGTCAGATAATACATAATTACTGTGCTAGTATAGTTAAAAAGAAAAACAGATACAGAGAAGCCAACCTAACCAAACATATATTTTTTAAATTGCTACTTGTTCCTATTTCAGATGCCATAGCAATAGAATTTGAGGGGAATGTCTTTCAATAGAGATGCATGTGACCATAACCTTTAAAATTCATAAAGGTCCGTTTTGCACAGAGTTTTTAAATTCGTCCTTTGGATCTTCCAGTCTTTTTAGTTGCGTGATCTGGATTGGGAGATCTCGCAAGAGCTTGAGATCTGGAAGACTGCAGATGTTTGTGTGGCACCAGGCAATTGGTGAGATGTTTTTGTTCTAGCCCTCATATTCTTTATGAAGATGCGTTGGTTATGTATTCCAAATAGTCAGTGTAGTGTACTAGTGTATTACATGTTTTTATTTAAAAGACTGAGATTGACTAACATCTGCGTTCTTGACTTGTTTATGCATCATTTATATGTTTCTTTGGGATATTATTTCCATTGGTGCAGAAAAGCTGTAACTTGTTGATCCTTTATTTGTTCCTTGAGAAAGCCATTTTTGTTTAAGGTGAATTTACATTATTTTTCACTCTTTTCAATGGTCTTGATTGGCTTAAATATCAGTAACATCCATTCAAGATAAATGGAATGGAGAGGGAGAGAGATTTTTTTTTTCATGGATATAGCCTTGCATAATCATCCACAATACTGTTAAAATTACCATTGGAGATATTCTACAACCATATGTTTTAATTCAGGGGCAGTAAAATCAGTGAAATTTGCCTTTTAATGTATTATATGAAAGTGCCATCTCCCTGGTAACCTGTATCAGAGCTCAATTGTGTAACAGTAGCCTGGAATTTGCTTTTATAAGATTGTTTCTTATTTTTTATTTAACTGTCTGCCAGCATCTGTATTTGAGAAGGCAATAACCTAAAGCATATGGGCCCATTCACACTTAGAACCGCAGAACGCCGGCGATTACCGCCGGCGTTCTGCGGGAGTGATTTTCCCGCGATTAGCGCGGAAAAATCACTGGACACTGCGGCGGTTTTGGAGCGATCGCGATTAGCGTGCTATGCACGCTAATCACGATCGCAAATCGCGGAACGCTCGTCGCCGGCAAACCGCTGCATGCAACGCGGTTGCGGTTATCGCTAACCGCAACCGCGGCAGTGAGAACACGGCCACTGGCTACAATGTGTAGCGGTTCTTGCAGAACCGCTAGCGGTTTGCCGCGAGCGGGAATCGTGCGATTCCCGCTCAGGTGTGAATGGGCCCTATCTGTTAATTTAGATCAGATACCCTTCTGCAGGGGTGTCAAGACATTTTAGATCGAGGGCCATATCTGAGTTCTTGAGACTACTAGGGGGCCAACATTAAATATAAAAATAAAATAAAAATATTAACCATGCGCTCCTCACTGGTAATCCAAACAGCCTACTTCCCTACTCAAATGACTGGATCGCTATCTGCAAATAAGTGTGTTACACCTAAATCATAAATTTTGGAAAAAACGCATAGCGCTCAACAGCTTTCTATACACAAATACAATTCACAACATATGTAGGGAACTCTTCCCTTATATATGACAAAATATAGTTCATAAAAGTTCATCAGTTCATTTTTCCTCCAGTGTGCTTCACTTAAACAATAAATGTCCAGATCCTCTTAGAGTAATAATCTATACGCTCACCAGATCATTCAGCCAATCCTCTCAGATCGGCAGTCAGCGCTTTTGGCCTTGCCAGCCAGCTTTCTGTAGATATCTCACCAGCCTCCTCTCGGATCCGAACATAAGTAAAAATAGATACAAAACAGCAATAGTGTGATACCGTTTTGAACAATGTAATGTCACCAGTGCACCCCGCATCCAAAAGTGACACCCAGCGTGCCTCCACCACAGATACACAGGGCGCTCACCAGATAAACGGGCCAACCCGCAACAGACCGGCAAAACAGCGTATTCCTGACACTTTAGCTCCAGAGCTCAGTGAATATTCTCCTAGGGCGGAGCCTGAGGAGCTGACAAGACGCTGGAGGATCCTGTGATTGTTTTATATGCGCAGATTTTATTGGAACTTTTGTAAGTGCACTACTACTTTTATACTATTAAATTTAAATGGAATTATGCTATGGTCGACTGTCTTTTGAGCCCTAGGAGAATATTCACTGAGCTCTGGAGCTAAAGTGTCAGGAATACGCTGTTTTGCCGGTCTGTTGCGGGTTGGCCCGTTTATCAGGTGAGCGCCCTGTGTATCTGTGGTGGAGGCACGCTGGGTGTCACTTTTGGATGCGGGGTGCACTGGTGACATTACATTGTTCAAAACGGTATCACACTATTGCTGTTTTGTATCTATTTTTACTTATGTTCGGATCCGAGAGGAGGCTGGTGAGATATCTACAGAAAGCTGGCTGGCAAGGCCAAAAGCGCTGACTGCCGATCTGAGAGGATTGGCTGAATGATCTGGTGAGCGTATAGATTATTACTCTAAGAGGATCTGGACATTTATTGTTTAAGTGAAGCACACTGGAGGAAAAATGAACTGATGAACTTTTATGAACTATATTTTGTCATATATAAGGGAAGAGTTCCCTACATATGTTGTGAATTGTATTTGTGTATAGAAAGCTGTTGAGCGCTATGCGTTTTTTCCAAAAATCAACATTTAAATATAGTAGAATCTCGTTATAATAAACTCTGATATAGTAAACCTCTGGACATAGTAAAATCTGTGTTCATGCCCCAGCAAATGTCTGTATAAATATACAATGTATGACCAATTCTGATGTAGTAAACTTTTGACATAGTAAACTACTTTTCCTGGTCCCTTGGAGTTTACAATAAAGGCATTCTACTATACAATTTTTTTCTGATTGCCCCTCTCGCCAAATGTTCACCTTTCTGTGAGACAATGCTGCTGGCACAGTGGCTGCTGCTAATCAGTGACTGTTACTGCTGCTGGCACAGTGGCGGCTGCTAATGGGAGGTGTCTAGTGCTACTGGCACAGTGACTGCTGATGCTGGCACAGTGACGGCTACTGTTGGCAAAGTGGCGACTGCTGCTGGCAGAGTGGTGCTTGCTATTTGGTGGCTGCATCAGGCACAGCGGTGGCTGCTGCTATAGTGGGCCTCCCTTCTCCTTCCTTCACTTACTGAGTTGGCAGTTCTGTGGCCCCCTTCCACTGTTCCTCTTCCTCCTCATCATGCTGTGACATCACAGGCATCAGTAGTTGTAATGTGGCTGGCAAGCTGCATCACTTTTTGCACAGGAAGCTGACACTTTCACCTGAAGTTGCCGCTCTCTTTCCCCTCCAGTCTTCTGTAAGCACATAGCATTTGCTATAGGATTACAAAAATGGCTGCCAGAGTCTGCATTGTAGACTTGGGGTGAGAGAGTGGCGGCTTCCTGGATGCCAAGTGATGCAGCTCGCCAGCCACATCGTTACAGCTACTGATGCATGTGGCGCAACAGCCTGCCTGCGAGCTACATGCAATTGAAAGCCAGGCATAACTTTGGGGGCTTTAAAAAAGCCTTGGCAGGCCGCAGATGGCCTGCGGGCAAGACTTTGGACACCCCTGCCCTACTGCATAAGCCCAGAATATGAAGTCAAACCATGCTTCTGCTCAAAGTTAAACTTTATATCTAAATATTAAAAGAACGATCAATACATAGTTATAACAAACCAACAAATGTTAATTTAGGTAATACCTTTAATAAAAAACTGTATATAACTTTCTTGCAAGCTTTTGAAACTTTACATTATTTCCTTGATCAGGATACAGTTCTAATACAATTCTGTATCATGCCTGAAGAAGAAACGGTTTTCTTGCTAGCTTTCAAAACTTTATGTACAGTCATTTAAAGTATTTATTGAATAAATATTTGTTGGTTTGTCGGCAGATCTGCTCCATGACCTCGATACATTTTCACGGTGTAGTCTACTTTCTAGGATCGATGGCACTTAAAGGGACTGAAACTGTAAGGTGCCTGCTCCAATGCATACTTTACCAGTAATGCCAGCCATACACAGATTGAAAACAGTCCAATGAGGCAAGCAATCATTCCACCCCCTCCCATCACAACTCAATCATGTAGTAATGGTTTCTGCTAGCATGCCTACTCTGTCTGTTAACTTTCAGCAAAGATCTAATTAAGAATCAGTCAAACCGCCATCTCTGAACCCGCTTTGAGACCGTGTGACCCCCACTGCTCTCCTCTCACCCACCTGCTTGACAGCATAATCCAACACACCCAATCAGTCACTCACTCAATCAATCAATCTATAAACTGCCCAAATAGATCAAAATTGCTTGTACACACTAGACTTATCCCACCTTGTTTATTGTAACCTACGCCTCTATTGCCAACTTACAGACTATTATTCTTTCAGTCTGTACTTTGCTAGACTCCTCTACCTCTCTTCTCACTCCACAACTGCAGACCCTCTTAGCTAACCTCTTCGTTGGTGACCAGAAGATCCAATTTAATCTCCTAACATTAATCCACAAAGCACCCCATATCTCCGTACTAGGGATGGCCAATGATATGCAAGTCCAAGTTTAATGAAGAATGTAGTTTTATGGAAATGTATGCAGCTTAAAATGGACCCGTGCAGTGGAACTGCTGGGGGATTTGATTTGTCCACACATGGCTAAAAAGTAACACTACACTCTCAAAGGACATTAAAAACATAGGCATGGACTTCCGGTTCCGGCGCCTGCATGGTCGGAGGGAACTAGAACCCGCTCCGTCTAGACCCCGGACTTCAAAGCAAAAACAGCGACCTACAAGCCGGGAATTCATTCCCTGGCGCCACGCAAAGACCCCTAAGAAACCCAGAGAACCTAATGGAGAAATATCTGACACGCTCCACAAAGAAGAACATGGAGCAGAGAGGCCGCCGAGACGGGAGAACAAACAAGATGGCGCCTGAGCGAGAGAGAGGTAGCCAGAGCCCGGAGACACGATCCCCACAGAGAGCATGGGATACGGACAGTGTGGAGGAGGAAAGCTCTCAAAGAACGCTCCACAGCAGAGATTACAGAGGGATAGCGAAGGAGGTGGCCATGCTTATCACCCCAGATCTACAAAAAATCGTAGGAGCGGTGAAGAAATCACTGAGCCACGTGACAAGACAGATTCAGGAGCATGAGGGGAGACTAGGAGAAGCTGAGAAGCGAATAATAACTTTGGAAGCAGATCTAGAATCGGCGACCAGAAGACTTGAGGACTCCTACAGGCACGAGAAGATCTTCTATGATAGACTGGAAGATCTAGAGAATCGATCACGAAGAAACAATCTTAGGATAGGGGGGCTGACGGAAAACCGCAAGGCAGAGGAGCTGGACGAGTTCTGCGAAGACTCTTCCGGAGCTACTGGGATTGGAGGGGACATGTAGATCCGAGAGAGCACACAGAGTTGGGCCGCCCAGACAAAATGGAGACAAAAGGCCACCGAGAATAACAATGGTTCGCTATTTAGATTACAAGGACAAACAGAAGATCCTCACAGCATTTAAAGCAAGACGCGACCCGATAATGTTTGAAGACAGAAGAATAATGATCTTTAATGACTTCTCATTCGATGTATCGAAAAGACGACAAGCGTTTAGCGAAGTGTGCTCAGAGCTGGTAAAAAGATCAAGTTTGCCCTAATGTATCCGGCTACCTTGAGGATAACAGCGAAAAACGGAGAAACTTATGTATTCAAGAAGCCGGAAGATGCAGAAAAACTACTTAAGAATTCCGCAGCACTCCGCAGCCCCACGAGATCGACTACGCCACCACAGAGTCCTCAAGGAGAAGGGGAAGAGGCGGACGGCTAGGCCAAAGGAACGTGAGTCCTAAATACTTCTAATTAAGGGGGCCTATTAGAGGACAAGTTGTAGAAGATTATAAATTAGTCGCACTACCGCAAAATTTTCTATATATAGACATTTAAGTCCGGGGAACTAGGAGCAACAGGGAGAAGAAGACTATCTTCCTGGAAGACCTGTGCAGGGAAGAAGAGAGGTCCGAAAAAGGATTTTATCCAAAATGGCCACACTGAGGCCGAGAGATAGGAGCAGCCATCTGACTCCTATCAGGTTCTATAGGGGTAAAGGGAAGGGGGGGGGAGAAAATAGGGGGTCGCTCCTTGTTTAAAGGTTCTGGGAAATGTGATGTTTATGTGTATTCAGGGAATCCTGGGGATATATTCCCTGGCCCGGAAGGCTTTGCTGACTATCATCCCAATCCCAAAAAGGCAGTACTTACTAGACCCAAATGACAATAAAAATAGTGTCATGGAATACTAAGGGACTAAGATCCCCCTCAAAAAGATCGCAAGTTCTGCGCCACCTTAAAAAATTAAAGGCGGATATTGCTCTCCTCCAGGAGACACATCTTAAAGATGGCGAAGCAAAATTCATGTGCAAAAGCTGGGTAATGAAGACATATGAATCTCCAGCGATAGAACGAAAAGCGGGAGTCATTATCCTTGTCAGCAAAGCGTTGCGAGCCAGGTCGGAACTTATCTGGTCAGATGACCAAGGTAGGGTACTGGGTATAAAATTACATTTAGCAGGAGATATTTTGAACATCTACAATGTATATGGCCCTAATACAGGCACAGAACAATTTCTGCAAAAATTGAAATGGCACCTAATCAAAAACCATACTGAAAATTTTATAATTGGGGGGGACTGGAACGAGGTAATGAACACACTAGAGGATAAATCAGAAACCCAGAGACATGCACAACCTAAAAAGACACACCATTGGCCCAATTTCAGAAAGAACTAATGCTTATAGATTCCTGGAGATTCATACACCCCTATGATAGAGAGTATTCATTTTATTCTGCACCACATGGTTCTTTCTCCAGATTAGATTACATTTTCACTGATAGCCATCTAGCAGCGAGAATCCGTAACTCAGCCATTGAGGATATGGTAATCTCGGACCACTCCCCGATAGCACTCGAACTCCAGGAGAGAGTTCAGAGAGGAACAGACATCCTCTGGAGGCTCCCTGCCCACTTATATGGGGACGAGGGGTTCCATGCTCTTTTAAAGAATTGGTGGTTGGAATACAAAACAGACAATAGAGAACACGAATCGACCCCCTTACTTTTTTGGGACACAGCTAAGGCGGTCCTACGAGGGAGGGTTATAGCATATGTAGCCACAAAGAAGCGAGAGACAGGAAAAAAATACTTAGAAGCAGTCCAAAAAGTAAGAAATGCTTATGGGAAGTATAAACAATCCCCCGATACCTCGACAAAGAATGAATGGTTAAGTGCCAAGTCAAATGCAGATAGATGGTTTAAAGATAGAGAAGCTTTAACTAAATCATACACAGAGCTAAAGTATTATAAGCATGGAAACAAAGCAGGACACTTGCTAGCCTCCATGGCGCGAGGACACTACACCCCCGTAGAGATACACTCCTTGAAGAATGACAAAGGGGAAATTATAAATCACCCTAAATTGATAAATGAAGCTTTCTATCAATATTATCAGCTGTTATACTCGGACCCGGGAATTACAGACAATGAGGAAATAGAAAAGATTTTAAGAAACTTAAAATTACCTTATCTAAACCAAAAGGAACTAGACATACTGAATGCCAATATCACAGAACAAGAGATTAGAGGTACAATTAAAACCCTGAGTAACCATAAGGCCCCAGGACCGGACGGATTACCGGGGGAATTTTATAAGATATTAAAAGAAGAAATTTCCCCCACATTAGCAAGAGTATACAATACAACATTAAAAGGAGAAGGTCTCCTGGGAACAGGGAACGAAGCTCACATAAAATTGATCCTGAAGCCGGGAAAAGATCCCTTGAATCCGGGGTCATATCGTCCGGTATCGCTAATGAATCAGGATGCCAAGATATTCACTAAAATAATGGCAAGCAGACTAGCAGATCTCATGCTCAGACTGATAAATGGGGAACAGGTTGGATTCATCAGGGGGAGAGCGGCAGTTACTAATATACGGAAGGTCCTGCTAGTCCTGGAACAAGTGAAGGCTTACCCAAACACGTACAAAAATAGTGCTTTAATAACATTCGATGCGGAAAAAGCATTCGATGCGGTCAGATGGGGATGGATAGAGGCGGTCAGATGGGGATGGATAGAGGCAGTACTTATCAAAATGGGTTTCCAAGGGAACTTTATAAAAATGTTTAGAACATTGTATAAATCCCCCCAGGCTAAAATTTCTACTCCAGGATATCTCTCAAAACCAATCAAGTTGCAGAGAGGGACTCGACAGGGGTGCCCCCTGTCGCCACTTCTTTTTAACTTGGCGCTGGAACCAATGGCAAGATGGTTACACCAAGAATTAGAAGGAATAAAAATAGGTAACGAAAAATTAGTTCAAGCTTTATTCGCAGATGACCTCCTGGTCTTTTTGTCCAACCCAGTACAGCAATTACCACGAGCATTAGAGATAATTGAAAAAGTGGGACAACACTCCGGCTTCAGGATCAATGAGGGCAAAACAGAGCTTTTAATGCTATCTAAACACGCAGACATTGAGGGGATAGAGAGCATAGGAATAAAATTGGCCAAGGAAACAATCCGATATCTGGGGATAGATATTGGCAGAGACCCAAGCTCGATATACCAACGAAATTTCTCCCCACTGATAAAATCTATCATCGAACAACTTCAGAGATGGCAGGGAATGCCACTAGGATTAGCTGGAAGAGCGGCCCTCATTAAGATGATTAGCTTTGGGAGGTTGTTATACCCAATGCAGGTGATACCCATGCTTCTGAAACATAAAGATATTAGAGACCTGAACTTGGCTTTTACCCAGTTCTTATGGAAAAACAAAAGGGCCCGAATTAAGTCAACAAGGCTACAACTTCCTAAAAAGATGGGGGGTTTAGGCTTCCCCAACATAAGAAGATACAATTTGGCCTGCATGTTCAGACACGTACGAGACTGGGTGGCAAATACACAATATTTCTCTAATACACACCTAGAAAAACAGATAGCAGAACCGTGGGAACTCACAGGATTACTACACGCAGGCTGGGCCTCTCTGCCTCTCCGGCTGAAGCATAATATTATCTTCAGGGATACTCTGATAACATGGAGGGAAGTGAGAAAGATTTTTAAATTACCATGGAAAATATCAAAGTACATGCCCCTAGAGGGAAACCCGGAATTCAAACCAGGTTCATTGCATGAATCCTATGTGAAATGGGCGGGAAAGGGAATTGAAAAATTGGGAAACTTACTAGACCTCCATGAACACAGATTTCTAACCCTGAGCGAACTGAGACAAAACTATGGAATATCAAAATCAGATTTTTTAATCCTCAACCAGATAAAGTCCTTTACCAAGGCACACCTCCAAAATATTTCTTCAATTGCGGGGATACTCCCTTTTGATCTTTTTCTAAAACCCAGGGGGGAGAAACTATCCCTGTCGGATATACAGAGAGGCCTAGCCGGAGTTGGACAAGAGAGTATAGCCACACAAAACATGAAGGGATGGAATAAATACTTCCAAATACCCCAATTAGAGAAGGATATTCTAGAAGGCAACAATCTAATTAGGCAACTTATAGTAAGTGAAAACTGGAGGGAATCCCACTTAATGATGATTTACCAGGCGAAATACGCCTTTAACATTAGGTACAAAAACCCAAGACCTGGGTATATAGACCATTGTCCAAAATGTAAATTACAACAAGCCAACATGGTGCATTGTATCTGGGAATGTCCAGCTATCCAGGACTATTGGGATGAGGTAGTTAAATTTGCGCGGAAGCTGGGGAAAGTCCTGCTGCCAAAAGACCCTAGATTATTACTTTTCAATATAGCCTCAAAGAAGACAGACGAGGAAAAACCCCAACCACTAAAAGACATTGTTCATATCATACTCCTAGCGGCAAGAAAGACAATTTACAACAAATGGATCTACTCGTCAACTCCGACAATATGGGATTTGAAAGAAGAACTAAGACATTTGATGCAAATTGAAAAATTGGACGCCAGTATAAACAAAGAAAAAGGAACAAAAAAATTCTTCACCAAATGGAAACCCTTAATTCTGGAAACCATGACGGATAGAGACATTCAGCAATTAGTAGCACCATTTAAGTATACCTCATGGTATGCGAAGGCAGACTTATCAGGGACTTTGGGTCGATTGGCAGTAGGAGACTAATAGACTAGACCGAAATAAACATCCCAATCCAAAGGAAAAGAACTATAACCAACGACGCAAGATTTGATATGGACACTAACAAGGAGTGACCTTGGGGTGGGGGAGGGAGGGGGGAGCATTGGACGAGGGAGGGGGGAGGATGGGTGGGTATGGGAGAGGGGAGGGATACAAACAGGGAGGTTGAATTGAAATGAGCGTTCATATTGTAAAATATGTATCATATGCCTGTAAAGTTTAAAGTTTCAAAACTAATAAAAACATTAAAAAAAAAAAAAAAACATAGGCATGGATTATATCAAACATGGAAAATAATACAAATACAGATCATGGCCTAATGTGTTTGTATCCTGTATTTGTATCCCAATATCAGTGTAGAGGTTAAAGGATACCCGAAGTGACATGATGATAGACATGTGTATGTACAGTGCCTAGCACACAAAACTATGCTGTGTTTCTTTTTTTCTTTCTCTGCCTGAAAGCGTTAAATATCAGGTATGTAAGTGGCTGACTCAGTCCTAACTTAAACGTAAAAGTAAAGGAAAAGGGGGGGTTAGGGGAGCATACGTCACACAGTGGAAACCAATTGTATATAATGAAAAAGTACAAAATTTATTAATGTCATAATACAGCAAATTTAAAACAAACACCAATTCATACTGCCATGAGACCCCATTCATACCGCATACATCCAACCACAACAACCACCCTACTACCTAGGATCACCTAATGTGATCTGGGATCCCGGATTCTGCTACTAACATGGGCCTGGGAATGCTCCTATATAAATTGTCCTCAAAGCGGCTATAGTAAATGGCAAACTGTCAGTGTTCCAATTAAGTGTGCACAATCCGGAATGAAGCAGCACAGAAGCAAGCAGTTCAGTACATTGCATATAGCAGGCAAAGCCAAAGTCAGTTTGAAAGTGGTTAGCAATAAGAGCAGGTAAGCATAAATGCCCATGAGCACAGCATGATGATATACTGTACCCAATCCAGACGCAGCAAGATGGAGTCCAGTTAGCTCCTGGCTGGCAGATATTGCAGATCTCTCAACCCCTCAGTAAGGCAAACGGCTTGGGGAGTGGTCCAATTTCAAGCTGTCGGTGTACGGGTGCTGCTGAGCGCTGCTCAATAGAAAGTTCGTGCAGCTTACTATTGTGGCAATGATCTGCCCAAAATGAGGTTGTGGACTGTGCTGTAATAGGTCCAATAGGCACCCGAGGACAGAGCACTCTCCAGGCCAGCAGAAGGTGGAGGCGGACGGTATGCAGGCGGAGGATCACAAGGCAGGACGGTGTTGACAACACGCCAGCAACCCTAAAGTCCTAACTTAGACAGGAAGTGACTACAGTGTGACCCTCACTGATAAGAAATTCCAACTATAAAACACTTTCCTAGCAGAAAATGGCTTCTGAGAGCACGAAAGAGGTAAAAAGGGTATTTTCTTATCAGTGAGGGTCACACTCTAGTCACTTCCTGTCTGAGTCAGGACTGAGTCAGCCACTTTTTACACACCTGATTTTTAACTATTTCAGGCAGAGAAAGAAAAAAAGGAAACAGCACAGTTATGTGTGCTAGGCACTGTACATACACTTGTCTATCTCATCATTTCACATGTCACTTCGGGTGTCCTTTAAGATGATTTTATCTAAGGATCCCACTCCTCATCAATGTGTAAAGGCATCCTCAGTTGTTATAGATAATATGAAGGATGGGTGTATCTGAGCTAATCAATGTCTTCCATTGTTGTAAGCAGGGAGACAGGCCACCCATGTATGAGCAATTGTATTCAAAGGAAAAAACAGGTACTCTAAGAAATCTTCTCACATAATAGGAATACATTTTTTTCTTTGTCAGCCTAAATGGAGGAATAAGAGGTTCAGAAACTGTGGGAGTTTTCAAAATTTGGACTAAAAAAATCAATCACAGATTTCCAAAAGTGTTTTCCAATTGAAAGAAAAAAAAAAGTTTCCAAAGCCATATTTAAGGCGGTTTGGGGAATGGGCCCTAAGAGATGTTGTAGACCCTGCATGACCAGCATACAATAGTCAACAGGCTAAATTGTTTTCAATTTAATCACTATAAAAATTACATGCAGTAGCCCTAGACTGTAACATGTCATTTTATTAGTGACTCCTTTATTTCAACTAAGTTCTGGAACCTTCTGCAGACCATTCTGACTAGCATCCTCTTTTACATCATTCTTTATTCTTAAGTACAATGCATGTATGAAAGGCCATAGAGTTCACTATGTATGTGATGTTCCATCTCTAGTATTTGTCTAAGGCTCAACACACACCATACAATCTTGGTTGTTCAATTTTACCACTTTCATGTAGTATAAGAGCTTATCCAATCAATCATTCAAGGTATTTTCAATCTGTTGGCCCTTATACTACATAGATTTGGTAAATCTGTACAACCAAGATTGTATGGTGTGTGTTGAGCTTAAGAGCTGCAGTTTCCATCCGAGGGCTGAATACTGCTGTAATGCCAGTGAAATCACCATGATGCCAAGGACAGTGATATCATAGTGCAATAACAGTACTAGTGCTTATTACGATTGTGCCAATGTGAACTTACTGCAATGCTGCTTATGGGTGCACTTCACAAGACTGGATAACGGCACAATTAACTGACACTGGGGTACAATCATGCATCACATGATGGAACCACTTGGAATCTAATGGGTAAGACTGCTCCACAGGAAATGACTTAACTGGGCAGTTTTAAAGTTGGTGCATCTCACCACCAATGCCTTCCACTCCCTGGGCCCCAACGCGCTGCCTGAGGCAAGGAGCTCTGCTTGATTCATGCTATACATCTGACTATCCTGAAAAAGCAACTAGAGTCTCTTTCTTGTGACAGCAGTTTGAGAGCGAGCACATCTGTCTGCACTAAAAACTCTTAGAAAATTCCTATTAAACTCCAGCATAACGCAACAGCTGGAGAGCATAGCAGTCCAGTGTGTACATGGCATGTGTAAATCTGATGGAATGTTGGAATGTTGAATGTTTTTCCATTCTCAGAAGATGAACATGACCAAAAATGAAATTTGTACTCTCAAAGGTTCCTTTAGTGTAAACCTTTTCAGTGTGTTCTTTTGTTCATGGTATGATAGCTGCTGGGCTCTGTTGTTTAGCTATGTCTTGATGTGCTGAAGTTTTGGCTCATGCTAATTTTATCTTGAATTTGGATTTGAAGTCCCCCTTCAGGTACCAATCTTAATAGGATGACTGATAAATTGGTGTTGAAATGGTACCTCTGTGTCAAATGCGGTCTCTGCAGCCAGTTTTTCCATGTCTGGTTTTACAAGACTGGGATTGAGTTCTATACTGTGGTAGGATGACATTTGCCCATGCTATGAACATGGAACAAAATTCACAAAAAATCTGAGAAAATAATGGAATGGCTTCTACTCATTATGCAGAAACTAGTAGCAGCAAAACTGATCCAGTCTCATTCAACACCTTTGATGGTTGCTCAGACCTAGATAACTCTGACTTTGTACATCACTTTTGTGTACTCATTAATGGGGAACTAAACTAAGGAATGAAATCTCGGCTGTTGTAAAATATTCATTTTTTTTTCAACTAAGTAACATTTAAAAAAAGAAGTACTCCATTCCCCCAGATGATCTTCTAACCCTAGATCACGTCTTTATCATATCACAACAGGGCTATTGCAATGACCTTTATACAGGCCTTCCAAATAAAGTCCTGCACCACCGTAAGGTTGTTAACAAACCACTGGTTAACTATAGTATGGAGAATCCTCCACAAGACTGCTCTACCAACATTCAGATCACTACAGCCCTCGTACCTGAAAGAGTAGTTGCAGCTGCATCACACCTTAATAACTTGATCACTCCAGAGTCCACCTCAAAGCCTTTGAAGCCAGAGCCTTCTGTCATGCTGCACCTAACCTTTGGAACTATGTATCACAGCTCTAACCTGGAAGCATTTAAATTGAAATTGAAAATGGAATTTATTAGTCCGGTATTAAGACACATTGCTTTTTTCTTGTGTAGCACATTCTACCTAGCAACTAATTACTGTTCTGAGACCTATTTATGCACTTTGAGTATGGGAGAAAAGCACTTTAGAAAGATTGTAATTCTCTTGTGCTGCAGCTATGGAGTCCTAGGTTTGAGGTCTCGTAGGTGTACTTTGAATGTTCGGGTTACCTTCCATGTCCTAAAAAACATTCTCCGAATTTTGTGTGTGTATGACAATATCTCTATAATAGACAGTAGTTCTAATTGGCAAATTAGTTCAATTCTTGTGTGCAGAGAGCCTAGAAATCATGGGGGCATGAGCTTTACGCTGCATTCTTTAGCCTGATGGTGGTGCAATTGCTGCTTTGAAAGCTTTAACTTTTAGTTCTGACATCTGTGTATCCTCTGTTATCCTAGGTCTGCAGTGGACATGTCAATGAAGAAATAAAAACTATGTTCACTGTGTGCCAAATGTTTCTTGTAATGCCATTATTGTATGCTTCCCCTCACTTAGTGGGTTTACAGTGCTCTCCTACGGGAGATCTTCCAATTGTGAGGTACGATTTATGATCATTTTGAAGGTTAAAAAACACAAACTATATGCCAGCGATGGTGCTCTAATTATAGTGGATGGTTTCAGTCAAGTTATAGCAAGATATATTTTGTTTTCTGTACAGGAATTTCTTTATTGAATGGGTTCTCTCAAAGGATCAGAGCTGAGAAAAGGCTAATCTCTAATGCTAGCAGGTTGCTAAATACATTATCCCTGCAGCAGTATGTAGTACACCTGAGACTTGTGCTAATAATAGCATGTAATCTGCTCCACCTTGCAGATTACAACTACAGATCCAGACTCGTGTATACATACATGAAAAGATTACCAGAGAAAAGGCTAAGGTCAGCAGCATCTTTTACTTATTAGTAATGATTGCAAAAGATTTATCGTGATTTCAAGATCAGTTTACCTGTATTGCAGAAAGTGAAAACTAGGTTGTGTATTCATTTGATTGTCACTTTTAGACACCTGTACCTGTGACACTTTAAAGTGTACTTCAAATTGAATGTGGTATTATCTGTTACATGTATTACTGTATATTTCCCTTGTTAATCTGCTTTTCTTTCTTTTCTTTTTTTTTTCCTTGCCTGTCCAAGCATGGCATGTGATCTCAGAACTTTGAACAAAAGTGAAGACTGGTAGAATCACAGACATTGAGTGTCCTGTGCTTTGTACCATCTCGGTCTGTGAGCATTGCAGCAAGAGTTGCTAATCATGTAGAGTCAGTTTATTGCATTTGTTACAAGGGTTACAGAGGGCACTTTTACAAGGTACATTCACACCTAAAATCGAAAAATGCGAGCGTTTTGCGTTTGTGTCCCCCCCCTCCTGGTGCTGCGTTTCTGGTAAACGCGCTTTTCTAGGTGCTTTTCCAGAGCGATTTTGTAAGCACTTCCTGACACAAGTCAGGAAGTGAACTCTTTGACCCGGGAAAAGAATAAATACAATGTATTTATTCTTACAAATGCGAACTCAATCACTGCACAAAGCGATCTTGAGAGCATTTTGCAGTTTTCCTATACCTTCCATTATAGCAAAAACTCCCCCAAAAATGGTACAGGCACCGCTATGCCGACCGCAAAGCAGGCACAATGCGCTGAACCTTCTCATACAGATTCATTGCACAAGCGTTTTATGGATGAATTTGGAAATCGCCTGCCCTTGAAAAAAGGGCAAAAAACGCCCTTAGTGCGAACGAGCCCAAAAAGTGTTACTTTTGAGTGATGCCTCAATGGACTCGACACCTTGGGCAACAGTTCGAGTGATGTACAGACATCCTGTTGCTATGGAGAGGGAAGGATGGGTGACGATGTGGTGCATGACAGAGATGCATTTTAGATACAGAGTTGAGGAAAATGTGACAATAGTTAGTGATACACATGCTAGTAGTCTTGACTGAGGTGTCCCGGTGAGGCCATTTTGATAAAGAATCATGCATTAGCTAGTACATGCATTCAGAGATCCGCAAGGTTGCTTTAGTGATGTGATGCTGAATCTTTAAAGCGACACTGTAGGGGGTCAGGGGAAAATGAGTTGAAGTTACCCAGGGCTTCTAATGGTCCCCCACAGACATCCTGTACCCACGCAGCCACTCACTGATGCTCCGGCCTCGCCTCTGGTTTACTTCTGGAATTTCAGACTTTGAAGTCTGAAAACCACTGCGCTTGTATTGCTGTGTTCTCGCTCCTGCTGATGTCACCAGGAGCGTACTGCACAGACCATACTGGGCCTGCGCAGTACGCTCCTGGTGCCATCAGTGGGAGTGAGGACACGGCAACGCAGGCGCAGTGGTTTTCAGACTTTAAAGTCTGAAATTCCAGAAGTGAACCAGAGGCGGGGCCGGAGCAGTGTCCCTTTAAGCAATAGTCAGAGGCCAAGTCAAATGCTCTCCCTCTTTACCTCGCCTGTGATAGTCTTACCGTCGTTCACCGCACCTTTGTCCAGCCTCCCCTGTTCATAGGGACTGAATTTGTTGCTTGGTTGTTGCCTGACAATGCATCTGTACAGCAGTGGGGCCCTGTAGGATAACCCACAGAGTTAAGTTTGTTCCTGGTGGAACACCCAAATTGTGTATGCTCCTTTAAACCATACAGTGGATTTCATGTGCACTTGAAAACATTTTGGCTGGAGTTTCACTTTAAGATGAGTGATCTTTCCATATATACAAGTTTTTATATAGTGCAGATTTTGTAGACCAGATGGATTTGAGAGTCCCATGATTCTCGGAATATACAGTGCACAATGAGGGTTCCCAACAGAAACACTGGAGCAATTCTTCATTAGAAAGTGACTCTACAATGATGTATTTGGGATATTTTGAACATTGGAGGAATTTTTTATCCACTTCCTGCCCCTCACATGAATGTTACATTGTTGGCAGATGCATGTGGCACTGTATAATGCTGTGTACAGATCAACATTTGGAGCAAATTATGCATTTTTAAACAGTGCTGTTTTGCTGGAGGATATCACATGGCTGTTTTTTTTAAATTGCAACAGATGAATTGCTGCATTGTTTGGATTTTTGATTTGGCTTGCTATTGTCTAATCTTTAGCAATTGGAGCTAGTTTAGTGTCGTGCAATGCTAGAAACGCTAATCTTCCTCAGGTTTCTAATAGGTTTCCTATACCTCTCCAGTAAGTAGTATTTCTGACAGCTAAATTATCACCAATAAATTTATTACTCATTACTGTACTACTGGTAATACTTGTCCTTTGTGTATAGAGGCTATAAATATAAAAAAGTGAAAGGAAAAATCCTTCCTTCAGGACTGTCTATTCCGGATGTGATCTGTCTAGGGAAAAATTAGGAAATACCACTCCACTAGCTTTCCAACTCGTCCACGTAATATCTGATGTGTCTTGCAGCTGTACAAATGTTCAGTGTTTTAAAGAAGCTCTTTGTAGTATTTACTATGTGCTATTTAGGACTGATGCTGAGTTATTGCCTATATTCAAATGCTCAGGCATCTTTGTACATCAAAGAACTGCTATTCATAAAAGTGCAGACTGGCTCCTTTTTTAAGACCTCTTTTAAACATTTCTGGATTGGGGTGTAAAAGTTTCTGGAGATGGTCAAAACCAGTTGTTGTAGCATTTAGTAATATTTTCCTTCATATGACTTGCGCTGTCTGCATATAATGGTATCGTCACAAATGTCAAGATAATCAAACCTTGTCAATTGTAAGCATATTGTTACTTATGAGACTACAGTATAATCTCAAATACAGTATAAACTTGGCTATAATAAACATTTTGGATATAGTAAACTACTTCTTCAGGTCCCGGCCAAGCTCCATTATAAGTCTGTGGGAGTAATGCCTGGTATAGTAGACGCAGATATAACAAAACTTGAGGTAAAGTAAGCGTGTTTTTTGGCCCCTACGTGACACTGTCTCTGGCTATAGTAGAAATTGGGCGGTGCATGCGTCAGTGTGAGACCAACGAAATCAGGTTGGCTGCACTGCTGCTCTCTTTACAGGTGAGCTTGAGCCACCCTGCACCCACCATTAGAGCCAGTGTTACCCCTGCAACAGTTTCTTCAAATTTAATGCTGAAAGCAAGATTTTGTTTGGTTTGTTTACATCCGTGCAGGACGAGTGTTAATTCCTGCACACAGAGGTATCAAATTAAGCCTGATTGGCTGCCTCTTTAACAGTGCTGAATGATTGGCATTTTGGTATGTGCTGGCATCAATGAGATCAGGGCCGGGCCGAGGCTGGCATCTATCCTCCCTCCCTGTGTAGTACAGTAACGTGAGTGCCCCCGCTGCCACTGTGTACTGTAATTTCTGCTTCTCGGATCGGGCAATAGAGCCTAAACTGAGAAGCAGGTAGTACTGTACACAGTAAAGCTACAGTACTGGAGAGGGAGGAGGTATTTCTTTATGTTTATATTTAGGGGGCACATTTGTACTGAGGAGGGAGAGGGAGTTCCATAGAGTAGGGGCTGCTCTAGAGAAGTCCTGGAACCTCGCGAATAAGCACGCAAGTGATGTGAGTGTTGGAGGAGTGGGAAGAGTGGGTTGTGGAGAGTATCTGGAAATGAGATCAGAGTTGTACAAATGGGAGGTATGGTGGTTGGATTTGTATGCCAGGCAGATCAGTTTCAGTTTAATTCTGAGGGGGGGGATCTGAGGAGGAGTGGTAGGAGGAGTGAATGAGCCAGGCAGCTACATTCATAACAGATTACAGGGGTCGGAGAATAGAGCAAATCTGTGATCTGTATTCACTTATCAAACCAATACTGAATTCAGAAATAGTAGTAGCAGTAGGGTATTGTACCGTGTTAGCCATCAGTAAAAGCAAGAAGTTTTAAATCAGGATGATACCATTAATTGGCTAACTACAATAAATGGTATCATCCTGATTTAAAACTTCTTGAATTCAGAAATATTAAGTGTGAAAAGGGAATAGGTCAGTAAGAATTAAAATTAGAATGTTCACTGGCGGCTGTGAATAAGCATTTTATTAATTGCATACAGACATTTCCCAGCTATTGCTAATGCACAACAGAAATGAAGAATGCAAGCTTGGAAATTCCATCATGTATGATGCTTTTGCAGGTTGCCAGATTTATTGGATACAGAAAGGGCAGCTGTTAATGTTCTCCTTGCCTAATGATTATTTTTTATTCAGAATTTAGTCACCACATGTTGTGCTTTGAATCTCTACATATTTTTGCTTTTAAGTGTGCCATAGTATCTTGTTACTAATTATTTGTGCCATTAAACTCCATAAAATTACTTTGATGGGGCCAGAAGCTCTATGTAGGAAATGGTGATGCCAACATGTCTCAGTTTCCTTCCTTCTAAAATGGGGCTGAGAATATGCAAATATACTCCTGTGGATCAGTCATGGTAATTGGTTAGTTGAGTTGGAAGGAGGGTCTGAGTTGCAATATTAACAGAAAATGTATATAAAAATCTCCATGTCATCCGGTGTAAGTGTAAGCTTCACAATACAATATATATTAATGGATCACTACCGCTTGTTTATACTTATCCAGGGCTTCCTTCAGCCCCATGAGTCGTGCTGAGTCCATCGCCATCCTCCTCTGCTCCTCCATTAAGCCACTATGACATCCGGGCAATCATGGCCTTCTCTGCACATGTGTGGCTTGACTGCGCGTGCGAACTCATTTCGCTCCCGTCCCCCGGCGTGTTGTGCGACTACTAGTACTACTGCGCAGGCACAGATTTCTCCGGGGAGGAGAGCACGGCGGGGTGCGCGCGGTCGACCCGCGCATGCACAGAAGGCCTCGACTGGCGGCGACTGACCGGATTACCGGCAGTCGCAGCGCCAGAACAGACAGGCTGAGGAAGACGGTGAGGGACTCGGCGCTGCTCATGAGGCTGGAGGAAGCCCCAGGTAATAATAAATTAAGCCTAGTGTACCATCTCTGGTACACTTTTTAAGGAAAGTGTTAGCTGCCCACACTACAGTGCAGAAGCTCCCAGCAACCTTGTTGCGAAGTGTAAACTCAGCACGGTTTCTGTTTTGCCACCTCCTTAATGCCCCGTTCACATTACAAACGCGGATGGCCACGCATGCGGAACGCAATGCATGCGAACGCACGCCATCCGCGTTTGTGTGCGTTGCGTGGCTGATCCCATCACTGAAAAGTGAATGGGACAGCCACACGTTTTTACAAAAAATGCGTGCAGCATGCGTTCCCGGACCGCACAGGTCCGGAACGCATGCAGTGTGAACATCAGACATTGCACTCTATGCAATGTCTGATGTCGTGCGTGTCGGCCACCTGCACGCGTTTCCAAAACGCGGCTGGAAACGCGTGCAGTGTGAACGGGGCCTAAGAAGGGCGATGGCATGTTGCTGACTTTTTTTAACAAATGTAAACGTTTTTGTGCATAGGTGATTGTGACAATTGAAAGCATGCAGTATTCTCTTCTAGATTGTCACTAAATATCCTGATCCTCTGCCAATCTTAATACCAAATGGGAGAGTTGTTGAGAGATTAATTGCTTTTGTTGAGGAGGATGTTTATTGGATTAAATGAAGGCCATTAAGCAATGTATACACTTGCTCGCCTCTGAGGAGATCTGGCGAGGTTGAACACAGGTTCGATTTGCAAGATGTTGACGCTTTCAATAGGCCAACACACCATGATGATTGTGTCCCTTGATATGCATTCCGCAGTATATTTTTAACCACTTACGTACCAGAAGTCTCTGGCCCCTTAACCTCCCTGGCGGTTTATTTATTTTGCCAGGGAGGCTGAAATGGGGTTTTTTTTTAATTAAAAAAAAAATATTTCATGCAGCCAACTGAAAGTTGGCTGCATGAAAGCCCACTAGAGGGCGCTCCGGAAGCGTACTTTCGATCGCCTCCGGCAATCGAAAGTAACAAGATAGGCCGCAATGAGCGGCCTATCTTGTTTCGCTTTCCTCGTCGCCATGGCGACGAGCGGAGTGACGTCGTGGACGTCAGTCGACGTCCTGACGTCAGAGCCGCCCGATCCAGCCCCTAGCGCCGGCCGGAACTGTTTGTTCCGGCTGCGCTGGGCTCGGGCGGCTGGGGGGACCCTCTTTCGCCGCTGCACGCGGCGGATCGCCGCGGAGCGGCGGCGATCGGGCAGCACACGCGGCTGGCAAAGTGCCGGCTGCGTGTGCTGCTTTTTACAGAATGCAAATCGGCCCAGCAGGGCCTGAGCGGCGACCTCCGGCGGCATACCCCGAGCTCAGCTCGGGATTACCGCCAAGGAGGTTAAGGACCAGAGACTTCTTGGTTAAAAAAACAAAACAAAAAAACAGGGCTCACAGATGTCAGATTGCACTCACCCACCTCTCGCTGTTCAGGCTGCTCTCTGTCGCCGCAGTGCACTCGCTTTGCTGACGGTATGACAGCAGAGCTTCGTGAACTGGTCCGATGCCTGTATTATTGACTCTTGACCCTGTGATGTGTGCCAATCACAGTGATCACAGCTCCAGGAGCCAATGAAATCTGCTAATAACCAGCACACTGAGCTCTGCTGTCATACCGACAGCAGAGCTAGTGGGCCGTAGTGGCAGGAGCGTGTGTTGCTGTGATTGAAATCTACACCCTGGCAGAGATAACACCATCGTCTGGAAGTGATAAACCAGTCGCATCGCCCTTCCCACCTACTGGAATTCACACCAGATTAAGTACAGAACATGATCTATTTGGCTGCAGTAGTGACTGAATGCCACCTGAAACAGGTATGCAGCTAAACTTGTCAGATCTGACAATGTCAAAAATACCTGATATGCTGCATGCTTGTTCAGGGTCTATGGCTAAAAGTATTAGAGGTAGTGGATCAGCAGGGTCGCCAGGCAACTGGCATTGCTTAAAAGGAAATAAATATGGCAGACTTCACATCCCTGTCATTACGGTTGTCCTTTAAATTGATTGGTCCATTTTAAAGCTGCATAAACATACACATTTATATAGTCCTGCATGAACTCTAAAATATTTCATCTCATTGATCTTCCCTATTGGTAACATAAGAGGCAGAACGGTGGCGTGGGAAAGCACTCTCGCCTTGCAGCGCTGGGTCTCTGGTTTGAATCCCAGCCAGGGCACCATCTGCACTCTGTATGTTCTCCTCGTGTCTGCGTTAGTTTCCTTCAGGCACTCCACAAAGCAGGGTACCAATTAGTTCCTCAAATAATGGGCTCACCTATAAATAAAGCTGGGCTTTCCTAGCATAGCCCTAGATAGTTTCAGATCACTGGTCACAATGGGCCAATGCTTCTAAAAGGTCTGTTATATTCCTTTATATTGTGTGGAAAAACTGGATATGAATGCAATTTCAGATTTATTTATTGTATTTATAAAGCGCCAACATATTACGCAGCGCTGGACATTAGTTTAGGTTACAGACAATATTTAGGGGTGACCTACAGCAATATAACAACACAGGAATACAAGAAAACCAGATCACACAGCACAGTATGAGTACAAGGTAATGCTTAGTCAGTCACTGGATGGCAGCATGGAGATTAGGCAAGTCGAGTTCACAGTTCTCTCAGGTCCATAGGATGGGTGCGTGAACAGGTAGGAGACATACGCAGGAGGACCCTGCCTGAAGGCTTGCATTCTATAGGGGTTATTTCTTTATACCGAATTGACCCCTATTCGCCTAAACTTCCCTCTATCCAGAAAAAGCACAACAGTCAGGCAACTGGAATGTTAGGGAATTCTCAACGGTTCTATCCACATCCAGTAGAAAGAGAGGAACAGTCGGAGCACCAGCTCATGCACATAGGGATTTATTGCAGACCACTGATACCTGTGGTCTCTGAGGAAGCGGCAGTTGCTGTGAAACTGCTGTAAGGCCTGTGTATCTCTCTCTCTCTCTCTCTCTCTCTCTCTCTCTCTCTCTCTCTCTCTCTCTCTCTCTCTCTCATGTAACCTTGCTGGAATGCCTGTACGCCTATACGACTGCAATAAATCCCTATGTGCATGAGCTGGTGCTCCGACTGTTCCTCTCTTTCTACTGATTGATTGCTGGTTTACGTGAGCACATTCCTCATAGGAGCAGCCTTAGGCCCGGTTCACATTAGCGGTGGCTATCCGGAATCGCCGTGCCGGAGCCGCACCGCATGCGGAACGGACGAAACGGACGCACGGCATAGCAATGTAAGTCTATGCCACCGTTCACATGCGTCCGTTTCGTCCGGACCGGAGCCGGACCAGATCCGGACTCCGGCGTCCGTTCCAACATGCGCTATTTTTTGGTCCGGCTCCTCCGGCAGCCGTATCCGGGGCGGAGCCGGACTACACCATCCGGCCAATACAAATCAATGAGAACCGGATAGCGCACAACACACTGGCTAAAAATCCGGATGTTCTACCCCACTTCCTATGAGGATTGTTGCGGCGATATTGGATCGGGGACACATGGGCAAGCATTTTGGAGTGGAGCAGCATGAGCTGGAGATGTTGGCAGCATGTTGGAGGTGGAGGTGAGTGCTAAACAGCGGAGGGCCTGATTCCACAGGTCCCCCTTCTGCTGACCTCCCAGACCCCAACATTTTTTTTGTTTTTTACGTAGCTTTTGCCAAACGGATCCGGATCGCATCCTGATGAACACCTGATGCAACCTGACCGGATCCGGATCGGATCCGGATCAGAACCGTACGGTTCCGATCCGGTCCGGATCCGGTCAGGTCATCCGGTCCGTTTGGCAGACAACCGCAAGTGTGAACGGGGCCTTATAGTGACCGTCCTGAGCAAGCGTTTGGTGCCCACCTACACTTCTTTGATCCATACTATCCATATCCCTTTCAGTTCAGATTTTTTGTTTTTTTACAGTGGAGCTTCAGACCAAATTTTTTTAGTTTTGATCAAAGCGAGTTAGAACATCTGCGAAATTTTGTTGGAGGTTTAGGGTTCACCTTTTGTCATCTAAGACCCTCTATATGGCCCAGTGCACACCGAGCGGATTTGGATGCGATCCGCCGGCCGCATCCGCCTGTAAATCCGCTTGGCTAATGTATTTCAATGGGCTGGTGCACACCAGAGCGGTAGGAGTTTTGCAGAAACTCATATTCCCAGGCTGAACCTTTTTTTTGGATTTCGGAGGCGTTTCTGCCTCCAATGTTAAGTATAGGAAAAACGCAAAACTGCTGATAAAACGCCAGATCAGAGCGGTTTTCCAGGCGGTTTTGTTAAAGTAGCTGTTACGTTACAGCTTTACTGTAACAATATCTGTAATCTGCTACACAAAAAAAGCTACACAGAACCGCAAAACGCTAGCAAAACACTTCATAATAAGAAAAAACGCTTCACAAATCGCTAGCGTTTTGTGGATCTGCTAGCGGTTTTTGGTGTGCACTAGGCCTATCAGTGTAGTGTTCTCCCCAGAATTTTTTTTTAGCCGGGTGGGGAGAGATGAGAGAATACTGGGGCGGTGCCTCTGTGCGCAACTCTGCTTACAGAATAGGAGGAGGCGAGATGATAAAAGCCGGGTGCTCACCAAAACTAGCCAGGTGAAGCACTCGGCTAAAAGAGCCCGGGGAGAACACTATCAGTGGCTCCATGGTGACATAAAATGGGTGTCAGTTTGGAGCAAGTATCCTCCTGGTACACACATTTTGTAATTAAAGGAGCAGATGATGCCTCCTCTGTCTGCCCTCAACAACAAAAGGTGTTCTTGTGGCACCACCAGGCTTGGGAAATTGTAATCCTGCAGAAAATGTGTTACAAAACATTATATAACTTGTGTAGCATCTACGGTATTTGGAAATTCACTCCAATACATTCTACCTCATTGTGCAAAATGTTGAAATACAGTCAGTACAAGAGGGAGGTGATGTCATTGTAAGCCCTTTTTTGGTGAAAGCTGTGTCCCATTAAATATCCTTTTTTTTAGTCTGTGGAAAACTGAAGCACAAAGAAGCTTACAGTTGTTCATCTGCAGTCTGAAGTCTACAACAGCTTATGCTCACATCTGTGACTTAGCTCTGCACTATGCTTGACATGTGTCCAGCACGTTATGTGTTCTATGAAATGCTTATTGTGGACAACCTTATACTTACCAATTTTAACTACTAACAAGATGACACTTTTATACAATGTAAAGTAGTCAATGTACAGCTTATATAACAGTGTAAATTTGCTGTCCTATCAATAACTCAACACATTCATAAATGTCTAACCACTGGCAACACAAGTGAGCATACCTCTCCTTGAATGTAAAATATCTGCCCAATTAGACATTTCTCCCTGGACATTTGACTTTCAGTATGGCCCCTCAAGGCAGATGGCTCTCTGAGGAGCTTAAAAAAGAAGTATTGCTCTACATAAAGAGGACCTATGCTATAAGAGGATTGCATGTACTGTTGTCTGATGAAACCAAGGTAAACGTATTTGGTTCAGATGGTGTGAAATGTGTCACAGAAACCAGGTGAAGGAGTATAGACAAGTATGTCTTGCCTAGAGTCTCACATGGTGAGGTAACCATGAATGCCAACATGTATTCTGACATACTGAAGCAGAGCATGATCCCATACCTTTAGATACTGGGCCGCAGGGCAGTATTCCAAAATTACAACCCCCAAGCACACCTCCAAGATGACCACTCCCTTGCTAAACAAACTGAGGGTAAAGGTGCTGGAAAGGCCAAGCATGTCTCCAGATAATTTGTTTGAGCATTCCTGGGGCATCCTCAAACAGAAGATGAAGTGGTACAAGGTCTTCCACTCCCCCATGATGAAGCTGCTGGTTACAGTAGCATCCTGTGAAGCTCTAGTGAACCCCATGCCCAAGAGTTAAGGCAGTGTTGGAAAATGATGGTGGGCACAAAAAATATTGACACTTTCAGCAGTTTTGACATTCTTCACTTGGAGGTGTACTCAGTGTTGTAGCAAGTGGATTAGACATTTTAAAGGCTCTGTTGAGTTATTTTTAAGGGACAGTAAATTTACACTGTTATGCAAGCTGTGCACTGGCTACATTGTATTAGTGTCATATCATCAGTGTTATCACATAAAAAGATATAATAAAATATATGCAAAAATATGAGGCATGCTCCTGTTTGTGAAATGCTGTATACTGCATTTCTGATGTTTGTTCTTTGAAAGACAAGAGGATTGTTTGTGTCTGGAGTGTTCCCACCTTCACCCACATTAAAGGGAACCTAAACTGAGGGATGTGGATGTTTCCTTTTAAACAATACCAGTTGCCTGGCAGTCCTGCTCCTCTTTGGCTGCAGTAGTAAGTGGATCACAAGCCTGAAACAAGCATGCACCTAATTCAGTCTGACTTCAGTCAGAGCACCTGATCGATCTGCATGCTTGTTGAGACGGAGCAGTGCTTTTCAGCGCTGCTATATTTGGGCGCAGCCGGCGCCTCCATAGACTTTAATAGGAATCATTCCTATTGAAGCGCTCAGTGAGTAACGGTGGCTCCGTCAGAAGACAGAGCCGAAGTTGCTTAAAAACATAATAATTCGGCCTCCAGCAATCGCTGGAAGCCGAATTATTTCATTCCCCCACTATCCATGTCGGCCTGGAGGGGGAATAGTAATTAAATCGGCCCGGACTTGTGCAGAAGCAGGATCAGCTATATACCTCTGTATCCTGCGCCCAAGTCTACCGGCGCCGATTTCAAATGTACGCTGTTGAGAGGCTGTGGCTGAAAGTATTAGAGACACAGGATCAGCAGGAGAGTCGGGCAACTGCTATTATTTTAAAAGGAAAAATCCATAGCCCCCTCATTTTAGGTTCCCTTTAATGTCCACCCTTTAGTGTTGCACAAAAGCTGCCACAGTTACATTACTACACGAGGGGTAGGTAAGTTCTGATCAGAGATAACTCATAAGCCTTTATGCTGCTTTCTCATTCTTCCATCAGATTTGATTCTTGGCAATACAGCACACTATATTGAATTTCTTGTGTTTAAAGTATGTATATAAAGAACATTTATTAACAAACACAGAACATTTGTCATGCTTTTTCTCCTGGCGGACTCAAAGCCCCAGAGGTGCAGCCACTAAGGACGCTCTCTATAGGCAGTAGCAGTGTTAGGGAGACTTGCCTACTGAATAGGTGCTGGCTTACTGAACAGGCAGAGCCGAGATTGGAACCCAGGTCTCCAGTGTCAGAGGCAGAGCTCTTAACCATTACACTATCCAGCCACCGCTTTACAATTTACAATTCATACTGCTTCTAACCTCTCATAGTACATTATTACTTGGGATAGTTTAGCATACAAAGGCTCAGTTCCCTTTCTTAAAGAGTACGTTTGTCATAGAGTGGAGATGACAGTTTAGTGTCCGCTCTGTTTTAGTGTTGCGTTCTTGTCCATTGGTGGAAGCGTTGCACCATTTATTCTAGTACTGTGTTTTTATGGTAACTGTGGAATGTTTTTCCCTGGCTCTTACAATGCCTTTCATCCCGTGGTTTCCTGCTATAAACTGAATTTTTATTTTATTCTTTTAATGAAAGTTCATGTGTTAATTGCTGTGTACATCTTTAGCAAGTGTCTGGGTGAAATGGAAATGTATTTAAAGTAGCTGTGCCATAGTTTAAAATGAGATCTCTGGAGACCGTGACCACATCAATAATTCATTTAATTTATGGCTAAAAGCAAATGCATTAATCTTACATCTTTGTCTCGACTAAAAGAAGGCAGAAACTGATATATAATAAGCTTTATTCTATTGCCATGTAAGATCCAGTGACACCAGGTCAACAGGCTTAACTAACCCTTTGCATGCTACACAACTAGTACTTCAGTTAAAAGTGAAACACTGTAGTGAACAGTAGTGTGCAGAGATTTAACTAGGGATATTTTATGTAATGGTTACAGCTTCCAGAGCCTCCTGCAGTTAGACATTGCGACAACAGATCCTTTTTTTTCCAGTCCAGCACCATTACTCCTTAAATGCAACCCAAAGGTTCTGTGTGAGCTCTGTGCAGGTTCTTAGAGTATCCAGTTATTTTTAGTCTTTCAGATTTCTGTCTTCCTCCTTGCTGCTTTATCCATTCAATTCACCAGGCAGTTTAGAGAGGGCTTTAGTGCTCTTCAAAAGTAAGTATGTAAGGGAGCTTATAGATTATAAGAATGGGTCGAGTCAGACTTGAAGCTAGTGCATAACTACCTTTAACTTGCATTTAGGGGGTCACAGTACAGAAACTTTTCATATATACAGTGGATTTTTAACTATACAGTAACTGTATTATGCGCTTAAAACGACTTGTAATAATAATAATAGGCTGTTGTGTTTCTGCTTGGCTACATTGAAAGTTGTGATGTCCTATTCTCTAATTGGAGTGTCACTCTAATAAAATCCTACCTTTAGACATTCTAAAGCCTAAAGCTAGTGTTTTAAATGGTACCTCTTTGTGCCAAATGAAGTCTCTGCAGAAAGTCAAGTTTTAGATGGCTGTGGAATGTGGTAATGGAGTTACAGGTAATCCCAATGTACAAACTATAGCCAAATTCAAAAAGTTATCAAATAGCTTTATTAAATACACATAATAATGAAAATACCAATTTAGAAACACCATGAGATAACCTTCCCACCACATCGACAGACACATACCAATCACTACACTTGCCAGATAATCACACAACTAAAGGTGGCCACACACGATACAATAAAATGATCCGATTTTACGGCAATTCGATAAAAACTATCAGATCTCCCGAAAAAATCGAAAGCTTTTTTTTTTTTTTTTTTTCATTCAACTGAAAAAAACGATCGGATTTCCCGTTTTCATCGATTTTTATCTATCCGGAATGCCAGATATTTTTCTTCAATCTTTCTAAAGATTGTATGGTGTGTGCTAGATTATCAATTTATTAATATAAGGTACACATCCCAGCAATTTTGTCAGTTTCCAATCATTTTTATCATAATTGGGGGAAAATGTAACATACGTGTGTGGTACATTGGTCATATTTTTGAAATGTTACAATCTGTCAGTAAAATTTGATTGCAATTCTTAAATTTAACAGATTTAAAAAATTGTATGGTGTGTGGCTACCTTAACCTCCCTAGCGGTATGGACAGAAATGTCCGTTCAAAAAAACATGCTGTGAACAGTATAAACATGCATACACATCAATACTCTCCTGCACTGTATACTAGACCCTTGCTTGACACAGTTTGGCAAGTTACAGGAAAAGAAAAGTTTTAAAAATAAATGTTATCACTGTTTGCACAGAAATCCTGGGGAAATTGAACGCTGGGGAGGTTAAAGAGACACTGAAGCGAAAAAAAAAAATTATGATATTATGATTTGTATGTGTAGTACAGCTAAGAAATTAAACATTAAGATCAGATGCATCAGTCTAATCAGTCTAATTGTTTCCAGTACAGGAAGAGTTAAGAAACTCCAGTTGTTATCTCTATACAAATAAGCCATTAAGCTCTACGACTTTCAAAGTCGTGGAGAGGGCTGTTTTCTGACTTTTATTATCTCAACTGTTAGTTAACTGTTTACTTTTTCTCTGCCAGAGAAGAGGTCATTAGTTCAGACTGCTCTGAAAGAATCATTTTGAATGCTGAGTGTTGTGTAATCTGCACATATTAGAGCATGATGCAATGTTAGAAAAAACATGAGAATATTTTCTTTGCTGCTAATCTTCTAGTACTTCATAGTACACAACCAATTCACTATATCATATTTTTTTTTTTCGCTTCAGTGTCTCTTTAAGGGATGAGATCGAACTAGATTGCAGGATGCTAGCAGGTTTGTTAGTATGTCAGTATGCTGGATAAGATTCCCACATCAAGTGCGAATAAAGCAAGCCACAGTTTCCAGCAATTGGCTAAGTTAGCAAGCGGCAAATAGTTCATACATGTGTAGGACCTCACCAATTACGACCATTTTGCTATGCTCACAGCTGTAGAGTTACTCAGATATGCAGATTCCAAGACACTGGCATGTAGGAACGATGTTGGATCATAGTTCTCCCATCTACATAGTCAAGGGAAGCAGGGCAAGAACCCGACAGGCAGCCAGTGGCAACAACAAGAAGGCAGAAGCACAAACAATGGTACTCCAGTCGGAGGTATCTCGACTCCATACTAAGTACCAGTACGGGGTGCCTGCCAGCCACAAGTTGCTGTGCAGTGTTAAGCCAGCGCTTGCGTATCCACAATGAGCAGCAAGTCTCTAGAGCCTGTGACCAGGCATTGTGCACAGCAGGGAAAAGAATGGAGCGCTCACCAGTGCCGTGGTGAGGGCGGCAGGTTGGTCCAAGATGTAGTATGGATGTGGCAGCTCAGATGAAAGCAATGGCCGGAAGGTGGGCCAGATGGCGGTGCGGTAGCGGTGTAGTACACGTGGCGGGATGGCGTCTTGTGATGGTGCACAGCCCTAACATTTGCTCATGCTACAAACTAGGAAAAAAATTCACTAAAATCTGAGAAAATACCTAAATGACATGAAATTACTTCTAATTATGCAGAAACGAATGGGTAAAACTAATGGCAGCAAAACCACTCCAGTCTCATTCAGCACCATTGAGGGGGGAAGCTCAGACCTAAATGGTTATTATTTAGTATTTATACAGTGCTGTCATCTTCAGCAGCGCTTTTGGATTACTTTACATAGATTTTACTGCTCTCAAAGTGCCTCAAATCAGTCTGCAACAACTGTGGGTTTGTGTGCAAAAAGCATGTGACTGTATAAGGCAGCTGTTTGGGTTAGCAGGCATTTGTCAGAAACTTAATGTATGCTGTGGTGTTGGGCTGGAATAAACTTATTTTGCCTATCCGTTACATTGCAGCAGTGTTTTTAGATGTCTGTACTGCGTTTACAAGTGGTTGTACTTCACTGCCATGCACATTTATTGCAGTGGACAAACAGCCTATACCTGTGAGATGTGTGCAATGTTCAGTGAATGAACTATCAGTCCTAACCTTCCGTTTCAGTGATCCAATTAGGTTACATGTTAAACATAGGGGTGATGGTTTATGGTTGTCTAATGCCTGGTTACCAGCATGAAAACTGTGTTTGTGAACAGGCTCTTAAAATCTAAATGAATTTGTATAAAGTCCATGGAGTCAGTCTACCATCTTGTCTTGTGTCTGTGACTGAATGATGCCCAGTTAGCATGACATTTGGATAAGTAACATTTTTATGAACATGATTAAAAATAATCGCCTCCATATCCCACTACCAGGTTTCCTTTAAGATGGGTTTCACTTTATTATCACCTCAGTATTGTGGGAACTGGGAAAAGATAACCGCATTGCAAGTTGTACCCCTCTCCACAAGTCCTTACGTATATCTTTTTTTTCTACTGTTTATTCTGAAAACTAATAATGTGTGTTTAACTTAAGGATGTTTAAATTCTTCTCATAGTACAGTACATCTGTTGCCCATTTCAGTAAATCATTTTAAGGAAAGATCAGTAGAATGGTATACATACACTGTCAGATGATTTGTGCCATAATTTACATTGTATGTGTGCGCGCTTGCATATACACACACACCTTAGCAGCTTTTTAGGTTTTTATAGGATGTTCAGGGTTTCTGAACGTAACAATGAGTGGAGACAAAACCCTAAAGTTGCTGTACGCAGGGAGCTCACTGCAATTTCACCATGACTAGTGTAGGGGAAGCACCAGCGTTAACATGCGTGTTGCTATAGTAATGTGTAGGGTAATGCGCCTTACTGCTGTAATGCACGTGCCGCTAATGGCTCCCCCTTGCGCTAGTGACGGTAAAATTGTCTTGGACTCCCTGTGCACAGCATTTTTACTGCACTTTAGTGCATCAAGCTCAAACTCTGTTCTATGTTATAGCACTGTAGGCAAGATATCAAGCTCCTTTTGGAGCTAAATCACAAAACAAACCATTGGGATTTGCATCTGTAACTGAATGTCTGATAGCAATCTGCATACAGCTGTATAAATTGGAACATGTGATAGGTGTTTGACCTAATAATACTATGCATCTAGCTGTCATCACATTTTTTTGTCACAAGCAAAATCTGGCTTGACCGACACACACCGTCTCAGCAGAGAACACAGTGGGGCACGTAGTAATTGTGCCTAATGGTGCTTCACTAGAGGCTATAGACAGCACCAGACCTGTAAATAATGCAAAACCTCCCACCAGTTTCATTATCCCTCCTGAGACCATAATGCGCACATCACTTGGTCACGGTCTGCTTGTCACGGGACTACTGTTTGACATGAAGCTTAAGCCATGCCTTGCTTTTCTTACTTGTTGTTTACTGTCAAGTCAATTGCGAGGTTTTTTTTTTTCTTTCTTCGTAAAACTATTTTTTTTTTCTGTTTTCCAAGTTTGATATCCTGATTATCATATATACGCAGACAGTAGTAGTCTTCAAATTGCAATATTTTCAGATAGGAGTGCACATATGCATTTAGAATGACAGGTAAGAAAGATCTCATTAGCATTCATTAAATGGTAAGCCTACTACTGCAGAGTTGTGTTAGAGACTGACAACCCCTATGTGGACTCTTAGATCTGCTAACCTGAGCTTGGAGTATCCCAATTGCCTGACTCCTGCTGCTTAGTAAGTCATTATGAAAAAAAAATCTCAGCTTAGCCTAAAATGCAATTTAAAATCACATTATGTGACTGTCAGGGCTCGTTTCCACTAGTGCTGTGCGAATCGCCGGGATTCCACCGCTGACTAAATCGCATGCGGATGCGAATCCGTGTGCGTTTTTGCCGCGATTTCGCATAGGCAGGGAATATGCGAATTTAACCATGTCACTGCCTGGTTCAGTTTAGATTACTTTTGGTGCGAATTCGCACGCGAAATCGCGGCAAAAACGCATGTGCGATTTCCCCTATTAAATACATTGCCTGCGAATCGCCTGCATTCCACACGCAGGCGAATTCTGCAGGCTCTACCGTGCAGAAAAAACCTGCACAGAAAAACGCACCAAAAAACTGACAAGTGGAAACAGGGCCATCCACTTGTATTGGTTATGCGAATCCGCATGCAGACAATGCATGCGGATTCGCTCAAGTGGAAACGGGCCCTTAGGGTTGCTTCTTCGTCAGCTTCATCTCTGTTCTAGAGGCCATACTGATTGCACACTAAATTACTAACTTCTGACTTGGTACCACATTAACTTTTGCAGAGCTAGGAGTCATCTAGGTTTAGCCCACACTTGCTATTACATGGGACAGAGTCTGAAACCTTGTACACACATGAAATAATGTTGCCCTTAAAGGGGTTCTGTGGCCCTTTTTCAAAATGCAATTTAAATGAAGAGAGAAGTTCCTTTCATAAGTACTAATCTATTTTTTTTTACATTGTTATTTTGGTTGAAAAAAGACATACGTCCATCGAGTTCAACCAGTACAGTCTCATGAAGAAACAGCTGTGCTGTCTCTCTCCTGCTCCTTTCTAATTTATTTGTCTAGTTAGACGAATATTGTGCTGATGGAAGAGGCAGACAGTCTAGCAGCTGTTTCTCCCTCCCCCTCCCCCTGCTGCACGTCATCTGATGAGTCATCCCTGACCTTTCTGCAAGCTTCAGACAGCAGGGGGAGGGAGATCTGCCTCTTGTGGCTTTAGCTCAGCTCCTCTCTCATGCACAGCAGTACAGGGAGACTGTGTACTGACCTGGAAGCACTTTACAATGCAGCCATCTTGCCAAAAGGTTTAAAAATATTTTATTAATTGTTGTCTATCGGCAGCGGGGAACGGTGAAAATAGGGTAAATGAAGAGGGGGAATAATGGGGGAAACCAGTAATATGTTTATTTGAATGTGCTGTAAATTCACCACAGATCTTCTTTAAAGTGGTTTGAAACTCCGACAACATTCAATAAAAACGTTTTCCTACTTTTTATTACTCATACAGTTATCATTTTTGCTTTTATGCAGAAGTAATATTGTCTGTTTACAAATTACAATTTTCCAAAGTATAGTTTATCGTACCCTGAAAGCTGGCATTGCATTTTATTCAAACTGCTTTTTATGATATATGAACATCTTCTAATGAGCTTTTCTGAACGGTTTGTGTGTGTCTGAAGCACAGAGAGCTCCTTTCCACTTGTTACACTGTGTTTATACTCATTGTTACAAAATTGGAATGTAAACAAAGATACTGTTATCTACAGTTTGGATCCGGATTGAAGCTGAATAGCAGGACAAAATGCTTTTGTTTAACCATTTCAGTGATGTAATGCTAAAAAAAAATAAAAATTCTGGGATAGTAGCTTTCACGCTGAGGAATCTTTTAGAGCAAAGTAGAAATGCTGGCTTTCAGACCACTTTAACAACCCATGCACAGTTGGTAGGGCTCTATTTCACAGTATGATTGTGCACTGTTCTTTGGGGAAGCGAGGCATATTGACGGGGGTGCACTTGATACAGAACAAAAAGAAAATGCACTCATTAATTACTTGAGACTTCAGGTATCTGAACTAATTTTCTCATTCTTATTCTTAAAAAGAATGAACACTTGATAAAGGGCGTGTAGTCCGAAGTGTCTTGCTGGTTGTTTGCTATGTAACCACTGAGAATATGCAACAATTAAATTGGAAATTCATTCCTAAAGGTTCGATTGGAGCTGACTTTTCGAGATTGGATGCATATGGGAATGTCACTAGCCTTTCTTCCAGCCTGTGAACTGCCTGCTAAAACGCGCACTTTGCCAGAGGCCACTAAACCACTCTCTAGTACTTATCATTCTTATTGTTTACCTTAAAGTGGGATTAAACTCCCCAAACTTTTAGTATCTACTGTTAGGCACATAAAAAAATCTTTAGGGACTTTTTGCCATGGCAGCGACTGTTCCATCACTACTATCTGGGCTGAATGCGTGGCTGTTATGTGCCCAAAGTATTCAGCTTAGCATGAACAATTCTTTATCCACAGAATGCATTACTTCAGGACAGTGAGTGACTGTGTATCCACAGTTTATTAAACCTCCAACTCCGGGTACCCAAAATGGCTCCGACTCCTCTACTCCGATTCCTTAGTCTAATACTTACCAAGGCTGTGGATTTTGTACAAAAATCCTCTGACTCCCGACTCGGACTTCTCAGTTTATAAAATCACTGACTCCTGACTCCAACTCCGGGTACCCAAAATTACTCCGACTCCTCGACTCCAACTCCACAGCCCTGCAATAAAACCATACCAATCCCTAACTTACACCAACGAAGATCGCAACACTCTGGAACCCCCAAGCTGGATTTTGTAGCTCCGTATAAAATTTGCTGTGGGTGTGCTTATGCACCTGTGGTTCTGGATGTGCGTTTCTTTTCAGGGACATAGATGAATGCTTGGCATATTCACTCATTGACCTGAAGTGATGCATTATAGGAGTAACTTCATGGCCATGTGTAGCTGAATACTTTCAAAAATGTCCTTTTTAGGAAAGTAAAGTTGTACATTGCTTTCCCACGATGATATTGTTTTCTCTCCTCGTCCTCCAGGACGGCTCCCAACATGAGAGATAGCCAGTTCCTCCCCCTAGGAAACACGCCCAGTACAAGTTTTACATAAGCCCTTCTCAACCCAGAATCCCTCAGTATTGCTGTGTTTCCCACTCAGGAAACATCCAGTGCAGGTATTAGGCCTGTATTACCTGGGCAGGTTTGTCTGCTTGGAAGTGCCTCTCCCCTTCGCTCCCTGGATGCCTGCGGGTTGAGCTAGTGTCGGGCTGGAGGGAATGGACGGTGACGCTCCTGATTTCCGTGCTCGCTGGCGGATTCCTCCAGTGCGGAAGACGCCGGCCGGGAGCATAGTGTCAGCTGACGCTGGAAGGGGCGGTGGCGAACCCCCCAACAAATTTTGTCCTAACAGGCTGCCCAAAAGAAATAGAGAAATCATCGGCACTCAAAGCATCAGTGCTGTCACTACTCAACCAGGAAGTAATCTCCAGAGTCCCAAAGGAACAATGGGGCCAAGGATTCTATTCAAGAGTCTTCATGATAAAAAAACCCTCGGGGAAATACCGGATGATTCTCAATTTAAAGTCGCTAAATCCATATATTCAAGTACTAAAATTCAGAATGGAAACGGTGTCCTCGGTGCAGTCCCTAATTCCGAGAGAGGCCTTCATGGTGACCCTCGATTTAAGAGATGCTTATCTCCACGTGCCCATACACCACTCATACCAAAAGTTTCTAAGGTTTGCGGTGATTCTGGGAGACACGATATGCCATTTCCAGTACCGAGCACTACCTTTTGGTATCTCCACAGCCCCGCGAATATTTACCAAAATCATGACAGAGGTCACTACGCATCTACATCTGTGCCAGATCAAGATTGTTCCTTACCTGGACGACCTGCTTATTCTAGCAGAGTCGAAAGAAAAACTAACAGCAGACCTGAATCTAAGCATGCAGGTATTGTCAAAGCTGGGTTGGCTCCTCAATTTGGAAAAATCGATGCTAGTTCCGTCCCAAAGGGTGATGTATCTAGGATTCTGGATAGATGCATCACAACAAATGACTTTCCTTCCAGAGGAAAAACAGGAGGTCATAATACAAAGGGCACGTTCTTTCAGAGCAAAGGAGAGGGTGTCCCTCAGAGAAGCTATGTCGCTTCTTGGTGTGATGACTTCTGTCATTCCGGTGGTAGTATGGGCACAGAGTCACACCAGAGTCCTACAAGAATGGGTGCTGAAATTTTTCAACCACGGCAGAACTCCCCTAGACAACAACTTCCTATTATCCCAGGAGGTGAAGCTCTCACTCGAGTGGTGGGAACACTCATCCAGTCTCAATCAGGGCAAATACTGGCACCCCTCCCCTGTGATGCGAATATACACAGATGCCAGTCACAGGGGCTGGGGGGCGCATTGTGCCCACTCACACACACAGGGGATGTGGAGTCAACAAATGTGTGCGACATCTTCAAATTACAAGGAACTCATGGCGGTAAAGCTGGCACTAGTTCACTTTTCCCCTCTACTGAGACAAACTCATGTTGTGATTCTATCAGACAACATAGTCACAGTCTCTTATGTTCAAAAACAAGGGGGTACAAGAATCAAGGCGCTGAGAACTTTGGCGCTAGAGATCATGGAGTGGGCAGAAGGAAACCTGCTATCAATAACCTCCATTCATATAAAGGGCTCGCAAAATTTTTTGGCCGACCAGCTAAGTCGGCCCCGGCTAGTGGAAGCGGAATGGTCCTTAAACGAAGAGGTCTATCAGGAAATCTCAAACATGTGGGGGTCCCCCAGGGTAGACCTGTTTGCGTCCCCCCTCAATGCAAAAACAAAGCTGTTCTTTTCTCTCGATCCATCTGCCCCTCTGGAAAGATTGGATGCTTTGGCGGTACCATGGCCGGGGGAACTGTTATATGCGTTCCCTCCTTTTCCTCTAATCGCTCGTGCTCTATCGAAAGTGAGGACAGAGGCAGCCCGGGTGATCTTTGTAGCTCCGTTTTGGCCTCGTCAGATATGGTTTCCAGATCTTTGTCACTTGGCAACCAAGGGCCCATGGTTCCTTCCTTGGAGGAGGGATTTACTGATACAGAAAGGAGAGTTTCACCCAAGCCCGGGGAAATTTTCCCTGGCAGCTTGGTTCTTGAATGGAAATCCTTAAAAGATAGAGGATTTTCAGATCGAGTAATCCTGACTATGGTGAAGTGCAGAAAACTCACCACAAGAAAAATTTATTGTAAATTTTGGAAAGTTTATTGTTCATGGAAATTAAAAAAGGGGGTCATAACTAATGATATCCCTGTTATTCTTGATTTTCTACAAGACGGAGTAGATCTGGGCTTAGCTCCTAGTACGCTGCGAGTACAGGTGACAGCCCTTTCTTTATTTTTGAATATTAAGTTGGCCAAAGAACAGGCCATTATTGATTTTTTGAAAGCAGTCGCTAGGTCTAGACCCTTGCCGACAAAACTGGTTCCCCCATGGGATCTAAATTTGGTTTTGAAGTCTCTAAGGATCCTTTTGAGCCTTTGGATAAGGCTACCCTCAGGGCTCTGACGTTTAAAGCTGCATTCCTAATCTCAGTCACTTCAGCACGAAGGATTGGTGACTTACAGGCACTTTCCATAAAAGATCCATTTATGCAAATTTTCCCTGATAGAATAGTTTTCAGGACAGACCCAACCTATCTCCCTAAGGCTAGTTCTACCTTTCACAGATCCCAAGAGATTGTTATCCCGTCTTTTTGTGATCCCCCTTCAAACAGCAGGGAAGAAGAGTGGCATAGACTCGATGTCAGAAAGACAGTTTTGGCCTATCTCGAAGCTACCTCTCCCTTTAGGAGATCGAATCATCTTTTCGTGTCCTTTTCAGGAGTAAAGAAGGGTTTAAAGGTATCCAAGGATACTATCGCTAGGTGGCTTAGGGAAGTTATTGTGTCTGCTTACTCCAGTCAAGGACAATCACCCCCACAAAATATTAAGGCTCATTCAGTTAGGTCACTTTCAACTTCTTGGGCTGAAAGGTCTGGCGCATCACTTGAGCAGATCTGCAAAGCGGCTATCTGGAAGAACCACCATACGTTTGTCAAACACTACAGAGTGGATCTCCTCTCTAGCCAAGACATGTCGTTTGGAAGGAAGGTGTTGCAGAACATTATCCCTCCCTAAGGTAAATTGGGGTCCTCGGTGGTCTCTCATGTTGGGAGCCGTCCTGGAGGACGAGGAGAGAACTACGGGTAGAACTTACCGGTAGCGGTATTTCTACGAGTCCTCCAGGACGGCTACCTTAGTTCCCTCCCTATTTGGGTAAGATGTAATGTCTGCCTAAGTGGAGGATGGAATAAAACTTAAACTCAGTCCCTGGATCTGGTCTACTCTGCTAATTCTGAGGGATTCTGGGTTGAGAAGGGCTTATGTAAAACTTGTACTGGGCGTGTTTCCTAGGGGGAGGAACTGGCTATCTCTCATGTTGGGAGCCGTCCTGGAGGACTCGTAGAAATACCGCTACCGGTAAGTTCTACCCGTAGTTTGCATCCAGATGTGCTTAATAAAAGGTTTTTTTTTTTATGTAGTCTAGAACTTGGGCATTTGATGAAATTAATTTTCAATTCAAATCAAAGGGCCATGAGTTATATTTTACTTTTGTCATCCTGAATACACATGTAAATATTCAACATGTGCAAAATGTAAAATTGATTTTGAGCAATACAAGCACCCCCCCCCAAAAAAAAAAAAAAAAAAAAACTTTATAATGACATTGCACATCTCTGGATAGCCAACAAACTGTGCCATTTAGTGTCTCTCTTGAATGATTATGCTCTTTTTGCCTTCCCTTGCTGATATTTTTATTTTTTTTAAAACTTAGAAATATGTTTCCTGTATTTCTTTCCAAGAAATAGAGATAAGATGTAGTAATTACTTCCAGAAGACAGTCAGTGTTCCATGATGATGCTCTGTTAATTCCAGCCAACGGCATGAGGTTAGTTTTAGCAGACCTTTCAAGACACAAGTCCTCCGTGGATATTGTTTATAGCGAGATGTCGCTGTAGGCTGTGGTACCAATCCTATTTTCTCCATCAATCCACTCTTCTGGAAATCTCATAGTATATCTCATAGTATATCTTGTAGTGCAGCGGTGTTTGACACCTCATGCCCGCAAAGAGAAATTCACTTTTTTAAGAAAGTAAATGTTTGAACAAGTTCTTTTGTATAACCAATACTGTCTGTGTGACCTTTTATGTACACACCACAAATGCTTTAAGTAAATGATATGGCATATACTGTCCATCCATGATGTCTTGTGCTGTCCTCTTCTGTACTGTCTGTATAGTGAGGTGGAGTTTTGTGGCAGATATGCTGCCTTTTTATTATCCGCCCTTTCACAGCAAACCAGATGAGCTCAGGTAAGGCTTAACAAGCGTTCCCAACACCTTAAAGCCTTAAAGCCTGTAGTAAAGACAGTCCATATATTTTATTTATGAACTTCAAATATGCATATTTGGATTTCATAAATAAAATATATTGACTGTCTTTACTACAGTCGTTGTGTGTCTACTTGGAGGAGGTAAGTCCACCACTACCTCCTCTATTGACCAAGAATTTGGTTTTTAAGCTCATTTAGCTTCCTTTTATCCTCTTGGCGCCTCTGTTCTCCTGCATAATATTGAGTCCACCCTGGGTGAAGGGTTGAACCCCCCTTTTCTCATCTAAAAAGAGCAACTTCTTATTCCTGAGTGGGGTCAGGAAAATTATTATTATTATTATCATTATTATTGATTTATAAAGCGCCAACCTATTCCGTGGCGCTGTACAAAGTAAGAAACAAACATGGGGTACATAATAATACAGACAATGGTGTACACCAATATACAAGATACATAATTAGTGACAAAATACAAAGAAAGATACAAAATACAAATTATAGAATTGGTAATGACAGTGATAAAATTAACATGATGTATAAAATGTATAATGGTTACCAAGACACAAAAGGGGGAGAGAGCCCTGCTCTTGCGAGCTTACAATCTAAAGGGAATGGGGGGGGGGACAGGAGGAGGGGTAGTATGCAGCAAATATATAGAGGCTTTGTGTTTTAGGACACCTAGTAGGAGTGCAATTTGGTCTTAGTACAAAGGGAAGTGACCTAAGGTAGCGCATATGCTTGTCGGAACAAGTGTGTTTTTAGAGAGTGTTTAATGGTAACAAAGGTTGGCGAGTGACGGAGGTGTTGTGGGAGGGCATTCCAGAGGAGGGGTGAAGCGCGTGCAAAGTCTTATAAACGTGAATGTGAGGAGTTGATTCTAGAGGAGGACAACAGAAGATCATGTGCCGATCTGAGATTGCGATTGGGTTTGTATCTGGAGATTAGTGAGGATATGTACCGGGGAGAGAGATTGTGGAGAGCTTTGTAGGTTAGGGTTAGGAGTTTGAACTGAATCCTCTGGTTAATTTGCAGCCAGTGAAGAGCTTGACAAAGAGGGTCGGCAGAGGAAGATCGAGAAGAAAGATGAATGAGACGAGCAGCTGAGTTCAGTACCGACTGGAGCGGGGCCAGTTTGTTAGACGGTAGTCCACAAAGTAGTACGTTGCAGTAGTCCAGACGAGAAATTATGAGAGCATGTATTAACATTTAGTTGTGTCTTGAGTGAGAAAGGGACGGATGCGAGATATGTTTTTGAGTTGGAGATGGTAGGAGCTGGTTATAGAGTGAACATGAGGAATAAAAGAGAGAGATGAGTCGAATATCACCCCCAAGCACCGAGCTTTGGGAACTGAAGTTATGGGAGTGTTATTAACATTTATTGTTACTTCAGGCAGGGAGGTGGACAGAGACGGTGGCAAAATTATTAGTTCAGTTTTACTCCTATTAAGTTTTAGGAAGCGAGAGGACCTGAAGGAGGATATAGCAGACAAGCAGTAAGGAACACGTTTAAGGAGGGAGTTAAGGTCTGGGGCAGAGAGGTACAGTTGTGTATCGTCTGCATAGAGGTGGTATTGAAACCCGAATGAGTTGATTAAATCACCAAGACCATGCATGTAGATAGAAAAGAGGAGGCGACTAAGGACAGAGCCTTGGGGAACCCCGACAGGCAAAGCATGAGGAGAAGAGATCTGATCTAAGTAGGAGACTGTGAAGGACCTTCCAGAGAGGTAGGAAGATAACCATGTGAGAGCAAGGCCCTTTATTCCAACATTTGAAAGTATTTGTAGGAGTAAGGTGTGGTCGACAGTATCAAATGCTGATGACAGGTCAAGAAGGATGAGTATGGAAAATTGACCTTTGGATTTAGCTGCAAGAAGGTCATTGGCCACTTTGGTAAGGGCTGTTTCCGTGGAGTGGTTAGAGCGAAAGCCAGACTGGAACTGATCAAGTAGGGAGTTAGCAAATAAATAATGGCTTAATTCTGCATGTATATTGCGTTCAAGTAGTTTGGATGCAAATGGGAGAAGTGACACTGGGCGGTAGTTGGCAAGTGTGGTAGGATCTAGAGAAGGTTTTTTAAATAGTGGTGTCACAACAGCTTTTTTGAGTGGGGACGGAAAGATGCCAGTAGAGAGGGACAGGTTAAATAGCGTTGTTAGTGCCGGCAAGAGAGAGGATAGCTGTGGAATGAAATGGGAGGGAATAGGATCCAAAGAACAGGTGGTTAAATTAGCTTTGGCAATTATAGAGGAAAGAGTGTTCAGAGAGTGGAGAGAAGGCAGTTAGAGAACAGTCAATAAGAGGTGTAGAGGTGGGATTTGAGGGCTGCATGGAGAACTCACTTCTGATTTTGTCAATTTTATCAGTGAAGTATGTTGCAAATTCTTCAGCTGATAAGCAAGATGAAGGAGGTGGAGGGGGATGGAGAACGGAGTTGAAGGTGCTGAACAAGCGTTTTGGATTGTGTAAATGGGCGGATATTAGGGAAGAAAAATAGGACTTTTTGCCACAGCGTGCGTTTCTGAAGTTGTTCAAGGAAATTTTATATAAGATGACGTCCTCACTTGTGTTACTTTTCCTCCAGCGCCGTTCAGCTGCTCTAGAGCATCTTTTTAACTGTTTAGTGGTTTTGGTCATCCAGGGTTGGCGACAGACACGGTGAGGGCGGGCATTGACGAGGGGGGTGAAGTCATCCATTACTTTTATGATGGAGCTGTTGTGTGAGGAGCGGTGCCAAGGCATCAGAGACAGTATGAATGTCTAGATTGCGAGTATTAATTTTTGTCTAGTTTGTGAGTATTAATATTTACTCTATCTAGTAACCATTTACTAGTACATATTACACTTTTGGGGCTCTTGGTGTTCCTTGTTAGTATGACTCTGTGTACAATTAGTAGGCCATGGGTACACTTCGCATTCTGGCAGTGTCTGGCTTTTAGGAACATAAAGGGGTGAGTGATGCATTACCAATCTTTCTTGCACATATAGAGCTGTATAATTGCAAATACCTTCTCTTTAAAAATGAAAACTGTATATTTAGCATAATTTTTTTTTTTTTTTTTTTTTTTTTTTAGTAAGAGGTTTTTTTTTGTTTTTTTAAAGGGAATCTGAAGTGAAAAGGATATGGAGGCGGACATATTTAGTTTTTAAACAATACTAGTTGCTTGGCTGTCCTGCTGATCCTTAGTGATGTCCATGTCTAGGAGAACTCCTGGAGAAATGTTTGGTTAGGTGACAGATATGCAAGTCTCTGATTTGCTAGTAATGATCATGTGCTAAAGCGGGCTGTAGCTAGTGACTCAAGGCACCAAATAAAAGTATTAAAAACTAAAAACTGCTTAAAGCAAGGTAACTATAAGCTTACCTTCAATAATGAACATTCAAAGTTTAGACAGTTTTATTAATAAGAACAAAAATGTGTTTCGTGGCCTTGTCCAAAGTTAGATCTGTGCTCTGAGCTAGATGAATTACATAGTGACTTTGCTCCCATGATAAGTTTACCCCCTCTCCACTGATGAGATCGTGACCCCAGAACAAAAGTATTTGTGTGCCCCTGCTAAAACCACACCTCCTGCAGACTGGACAGACCATGAAGATCAGTGTTTCTCAATATTCTTCAGCTGGCCACTAATGGTCCAATTTCTAGCGAAAAATCGTTCGAGCAATCAGAAATTCTGATTGGATTGGTTGTAAATAATCTCCATTGATGGACACAATCGATTATGAACGAGTGAAAAAAATGTCGCCCGGATGAATTTTCGTCGAACGACAATTTGGATTTTCTTGGTGGTCGTGATAGATGGGAAGCAATGATTGGTTAGTGGATGGTGTAGTGAACGATTTTTCGTCCGATCAGAATTTCTGATCGCTCGAGCGATTTTTCGCTACAAATTGGACCGTTAGTGGCCAGCTTTAGAGTACAATAGTGTGTGCCCCCTTATGGTGTTTTTCGTTGAGTACCTTCTATTGTACAAAACATTAATATGCTGAGTTGGGTTACTTTTTGTCATTAACTATTAATGGTGCCCATATGCTATTCATTTTTTATTTTTTTTTCTTAAAAGATTAAAAATTCCCTATAAAAATTTCAAAGTAGCCCTAATTGTAATGTCGAAAAAAATGTGTGGGGAAACTCAACACTGACATTATGAGATTGACTTAGAAAGGTTTTAAAGACCATTAGGGCCTGTACACACTGCTGCGCTTGCGCTGCGTTTTTAAAAACTCATGCGTTTTTAAAATCGCAAGGTCTTTTGAAAAAGAATGAAAATCGTGATGACTTGTAAACACTGGTGCGATGCGTTTTTAGAAACGCAATCGCAGTGCCTGCTGCGCTTTTTTTAAGCGCAGCGCATGAAAAACGCATTAAAAACGCATGCGTTTTTCAGAAGTCAGTATCCCAGAAGACTCTGCAATCTCCTGATTCCTGTTGAAATGTAAACTAGAAAAAAAACAAAGGATTCTTTAGCCAATCAGCAATTACAAGAAAAACGCAAACGCACAAAAAACGCAGGCAAAAGCGCATGCGTTTTTAAAACTACATGCACTTTAAAAACTCATGCGCTTGCGATTTTGCTTGCGTTTTTCAGTGTGTACAGGCCCTTAGAAAATCTAAAGGACCCAGCATAACTCATCTGGAGTCATGAAATATTCGCTATAAGATGGCAGATTTTTCAGTCCTCCCTTTGGTCACATCAAAGCATAGTGAGGTTCGCAGATTAGTTGGCACACTAGGATTTGGGAGACTTCAGTTCTGTGTGTACTCACCGCAAGAAGTTCTTGCTAATGCCAGATGATGCTCAATAAATTCAGTCCAGGTTTGCCACTTGGCTGCTTCAGTGTGCACTCTTTTGGGAAACCTAATTAAATTGTGCTCTGCAAAAGTTCTTCAGGTAAATGGATGAAAATTGAGGGAAGTATACATTGCCATAGCAATATTGTTGTAGAGGTTCACGCTCATTGTTGTATGTGAACATTTTCTGTGCTAGCTATCAGAGTGCTTAGTCATTCAGTTTTTCTGTGTGAAAATATTTTGAAGATGCTTTGACCATCATTATCAAAATGTTCCTTATCTTGCATGGGATGTTTCTGTAGGCAAATTAAACTATTTTCCATGTTACTGTCAAATAAATGAGATATCCAGTAGTAATATTTTATAAACAACCCTTTTAAAGTCAGACTCCCAGCAAAAATGTTAGTATAACATCTGTTATTAGCTTGGTGTTCTGTACATAGATACATAAGCAAGCTAGGCCACTGTGCACTTTAAAAGGACTAGGGAAACATGTGACTTGGGATGATCTTTAAGGATCCTGTTGGGCAATAGGAATACAGGTAGTCCCCAGTTAACGAACGAGAGATGGACTTTAGGCACGTTCTTAACCTGAATCTGTCTTAAGTCGGAACATTGTGCCATCTCTGTCCCCTGTACCTCCTCTGTGCCCCACCGGCGCTCCAGTGTACCCCTCTGGGTCACCTCCGTCCTTTGTACCTGTTTAAACAAGTTTAAAAGCCATTTTTTTCTTTGATTTTTTTTAAAAAAAATCGATTTTCTCAAAAACTACAAGTCCAATTTGAAAAATGTTTTTTTTTTACTTGTTCCCATGGAAAACGAGAATCCATGCCGTTCGTATCGGTGGGTCGTTCGTAAGTCAGAGACTACCTGTAGTACAGTTGTTTCTGCCTGTGGACTGCTGTATTCCACTGCGAAGCTAAACACACCTAAAGCCTATCCTACTGCTGTGTGTTCTGTATATGGCTATGTACACAGGTATAAATTACTATTTATTACAGTTCAGTGTTTAGTAGTAGTATGATTTACCACATAAACCATACTTTTGTAGTAAACGGTAGCTTGTTAAAATATTTTATGCCTCTGAAAATGTATTAGTTTTAAAAACAATTTTATTGAAAATAGTAACATTGTAGTTCATCATAGCATTCAATTATAGAAAAAGTACACGGTAATAAGCTTTTATACTGTAAATCTGCAAATCGCAGACAATGCGATTTTTCAATTGATGCTAGGAACAAACACAGAAAAAATGCAGCAGGCATGACTTTTGTGATCAGGTAAAATCACATTACAATGGTATCTCAGTTGTATAAAAGGCTTCCTGTGATTTTCATCACTTTGCTGATGTCCTTGCATATGGCGATTTGCATGGGATTGGAAAATGCAGCAAAATTGCTTGTAATATAAAATGGCCATTCGTAAAACTCAGTCTAAAAATGCAATAAGGAACTACTGATCCCCAGTTAAGTGGCATTCTGGATTAAAGGTTGCTGCTCCTGAGTGGGGGAGTGCGGGACATGCGCAATGTGATTGGTTTCTTGTTGTGAACACTCTTTGTAATATGCATGAGGTGGTAGACCCTTCAAGATAATCTGGAGGGATGGTTTGAACATGACCTACTGCCTGTGACTCTCCCCTCCTCTGTGGGAATATGCATGAGGAGGTGGAGTCCTCATATGATCTAAAAGGCTGGACAGGCACAGTAAGCCACACCCTGCTGAAGATTCCAGACAGAATTTGAAACTCCTAGGTGGGTGGTGCTAAGGTCAGCTGCTCTGCTCAGCCACACCTCCACCGTGTGCCCCGGCATTTGTGCCTGCATCATCGCCGTACAGAGTGAGTGTTCCATGAGCAAAGTCCACAGACCAGAAAAGTGTCTCAGATCATGGTGACAGACACAGGCCTAGAGCTGTTTGGGGCATCCATCTGTCTTCAAGCCGATATATGTGAACATTTCTGGACTGTGGACTTTGGACTCTACTTCCTCATGCACTATCTGGTTAAGGTAGACAGCTGGCAATTGATGGACTGTGAGTGTGTGTGACACTTATCTACTGCAAGTGTCTGGTCCTTGTTCAACATGCATTGTACTGTGTGGATACTTTGTTGCATTAAAAGAGCTTGAAATTTTGCATTATATTGAGTGTGCTGATCTTTGTGGAATACAGATGCACTGATATTTATGAGCAGAGACCCAATACGAATATTTGCTTTGTTTTACTCCACCTATTTCCTGCGAAGATGCAAATAATTCCTGTACATTTATTGCAGGTTATATGCAGCATGGAATTTTCCCATTGAAAATCAGAAGGGAGAGCGTTTAAAACTTGCAATACATGTGCATGCAAGCTGGCATTATTTTCATCTCCTTGATGTCCCCTTGCTTAGACACATACTGTGAATGCAAATGTAAAGTATATTTTTGCATCTTGTGTTTCTGCACTTAACGTGTACTTGTGTAGCATCCATGCATCCTAGTCATCCTCTTTTCACATTGCCGCATACACTTTCTTAAACATTACATGAATCTAAATAATGATGTGCCAAAAAAAATCATTGAAAGTGAGGGAAAAATTTGATTTTTCATTTGTGTGTAGTAGTTTCAGATATAAATATCCTTGTTACTGAAACAGACGATGCAGATACCAGATTTTAACTGTTCTTGTTACCATGTAAACAGTGTTTTTTTCTTTCTCTCTCCCTCAGCTGAACATTTAGCATTAGCATATTTCCATGTAACTATGTGATTATTGCATCTAAAAATAATTTCTAATCTTTACTGCCATATGAGTACATTAGACCTACATTGTTCAGAACGTGAATGTTTTTAAGGAGTTTTTTGGGGGTGTGTGTGCAGGGACATGGATTTAACCTTTATTTATGTAAAGGTTTAATCTAAGGTCTGTATAGATGGGCAGATTATGTATTTGTAGGGAGAGCAAGATGGCCATGACATTTTATAAATGAAAGCTATTCATCTAGTGCCTTTCAGTTTGTGTTGGGATAGTCATTCAAAATCAATTTTCTTATTATAGTTAGTAATCAGTTACTTGGAATTCTGTATGTGAGAAAAGGTGTAAAAACATTTTGAAGATGTTTTTTCGGCATTACGTTTACTTTTTATGATCCTTACACTTGAACTGGATCTCCAATGGCCAGCTGGATCGGACAATGCAGGATGGGTCCGTTTTGGGGTCTAGAGCAGATGCATTTCCACCATAGGCTTCTACGGGAAGCACATCTGCTTGTCTGGAAAAATCATGCAGGTTGGGATTTTGCTTTCCGCTGGCTAACGGATTCATTGCAAATCGACCCCACCATGCGATGAACACAGCCTGTCAGCTTTGGAGAGTCCAAGCTGCTGCCAGTCATGAGGGCCCGAGTCTGCAGAGCTTCCCCGCAGGCAAATTGCGCAGGGAATCTGCCATAGGATACAATGGCGCCGCCGGCCAAATCGCTTGCACTAGAGATTCGGCCGGCATTTCCATCATGTTTGTGCGGAAGGCTGCGAATCCCATAGCATGGCAGGCTGGTGGGATTTGTCTGCGTACCCGCAGACCAGGAAGTGCTGCCGCACGTCTCAAGTGGAAACGGGCCTAGATGTTGTTTGAAAGTAATAATTGTTTCATGCAGTTGATACTCTTGCAGGAGGGAGGAGTCCCTAGGCTGTCTAGTAAGTACCAATTCAGAGTACAGATTCTGGGCTAGAAAATAAAGTGCATTTTGTGCTTGGCTATAAAAGACAGTTGGTTGCAAGTAGAAATAACTTCAAACTACATTGCAGTGAAATTTCATGCTAACGCTTTAAAAGCTTACCTAATATTTCCATATATAGCATGCTGTAAAGCTGCTAGCTAACTTAACCATTTCCGCCGCCCGGACGTGAAGCTTGGGCGCGCTCCCGCGATCGCGGGCACGCCCCCGCGTCCCCGCTGTGTCCCCCGGTAGCCCTGGGATCAGTGAAAGGGAACATGGTTCCCGATCACCGATCCCTTTCCCCCGCAGAAAAACCGAAGAGCTCACCTGTGAGGCTCCGGCTCTTCTGCACGGACAGATTTCCGCTTAGCGAGAAGTACAAGGAGGGAAACTAAAAACGAAGGTGGCCATCTTGTGGCCAAATAGTAAAACTACATCTGCACATTTTTTACATTACAATATACACATTTTACAACATTAAAAATTAACTGTTTATGTCCCACACCAAAATATTACCCAAATAAAATGTTTAATGCTAAAAAAAAAAAAAAAAAAAAAATTGCAATTAAAAAAGAACTTTTAAAATATGCATTTGAAGGGGGTATACTACAAACCTTTTTAAAATTATAAGCTTGTAAATAGTGATGGACGCAAAACGGAAACAATGCACCTTTATTTTCAAATATAATATTGGCACCATATATTGTGATAGGGACAAAATTTAAATGGTATATTAACCGATACATACGGACAAATAAAATACATATGTTTTTAATTATGGTAGCGTGGATTATTTTAAAGCTATAATGGCCAAAAACTGAGAAATAATGAATTTTTTCCATTTTTTTTCTTAGTAATACTGTTAAAATGCATTTACGGTAAAGTGGCTCTTAGCAAAATTTACCACCCATAGAAAGCCTAATTAGTGGCGGAAAAAACAAGATATAGATCAATAAATTGTGATAAGTAGTGATAAAGTTATTAGCGAATGAATGGGAGGTGAAAATTGCTCTGATGCATAAGGTGAAAAATCCCTGCGGGCTGAAATGAAAGGACTACTGTAGGGTGGTTGGGGGAAAGTGAGTTTAACTTACCCGGGGCTTCCAATGGTCCCCCGCAGACATCCTGTGCCCGCGCAGCCACTCACTGATGCTCCGGCCTCGCCTCTGGTTTACTTCTGGAATTTCAGACTTTAAAGTCTGAAAACCACTGCGCCTGCGTTGCCATGTCCTCACTCCTGCTGATGTCACCAGGAGCGTACTGCGCAGGCATGTCCTGGTGACATCAGCGGGAGCGAGGACATGGCAACGCAGGTGCAGTGGTTTTCAGACTTTAAAGTCTGAAATTCCAGAAGTAAACCAGAGGCGAGGCCGGAGCATCAGTGAGTGGCTGCGCGCGGGCACAGGATGTCTGTGGGGGACCATTAGAAGCCCCAGGTGAGTTCAACTCCTTTTTCCCCGACCCCCTCTACAGTATTCCTTTAAGATGCATTTTTTCCTGGGTCATCCTACCCTTTCCAAAAATGTAAAGGTAAATGCAATTGTTAACAAAATCAGTGTTCTCCCCAGAATTATTTTCCAGCCGGGTGGCATGAAATAGTAGCCGGGTGGCATGAAAAAGCAGCCGGGTGGGTAGAGATGAAAATACAGGGCAACTCTGCTTACAGCATAGGAGGTGGTGAGGAGGTGAGCCAATGACAGCCGGGTGGTCACCAAAACTAGCCGGGTGGAGCACCCGGCTAAAAGAGCCTGGGGAGAACACTGAAAATGTCTTCGGGGTTATGTTATTACAGGGCCTTCCGGAAGGAAAGTGATGTGCACTGCCACTCATCACTTGTCCTCCTTACCATTGTTGTTTCCTATTGAAGGGTCATTGCTGCAGTAGCCACTTGCCTCAGTAGAGGCTCGCTATTACTATGGTGAGCAGCTAAGTGGTCTGCTTGGAGGAGGGAAGACCTGGAGTTGAAGACCCGCATTATTTAAGCATCAAAGGGGTTTGTTGGGCTAGGGCCACACCAGTTTAGAGGGTTGGGAGGCGGTTAGTAAGAGAAATTTAATTGAGTTTTTAAAGAAGACTTTTTTTTTTTTTTTTTTTTTAATTGTGGAATGGTGTTTCTAGTTTGTGTGATGCTGACATCATACTATATTGGCCTTTGAAACATCCCTTTTTTTGTTGCGAACACATAACTTGACTTGCATTAGAGAAGAACTATTCATTTACCTTTGAAGAACTGTAGTGAAAATAACATGAATAAAATTGCTTATATTTTTACAGTATTTACAGTATTTTCTTACAGTATTAGTTTATACGTAGATTTAGTCAGTGTTTGCCCATTGTGAAATCTTTCCACTCCTTGATGTACAATCTGAAATTTATCACAGGTGGTGACCTCTTTAGTCAAATTCGGTGATCTCTGTGGAAGGTTTGTTTACTGAGATGTCTATGCACAGAAGGAGATACTGCTTGCTTGGCAGTTGGAAACGGTCATTATTTCCCACAATGCAATGAGCTTCACTGAAAGCAAACTGACATCAAACTGTTGGAGGGGTTTCATCACAATATCAGCCATACAGAGGTCCCTGATGATCTCATTGGAAAGGGTATCCGCTACTGATTGGGATGAGGTTCAATCCTTGGTTAAATTTCCTCTTTAAAGGCTGTTAGGCATAAAATAAAAAATCAATTATTTGTATGTGGTAAACAAGTAATAAGGATGCTAACCAGGCAATCCAAAAGTTAAAAATCCCTCATTTTTCTTCTCCATAAAAGATTACCCAGTATCCCTGGCTCTTATTTGGTACATCTGCTGCACAGAGGAAGTTGCAGTGCTTGCTCGTTTGTTTTTTTTTGTTTTTCTTACTCTTTTTGTACTTTCCCCTCAGACATGACTAATGCAGCCTGATTGGGTGAAGCCTCTTTCCCTCCTGTTTTCCCCTCCCACACCTCTGTTTATCTCTGATTGGCCAATATTTCTCAGTGCACTTTCTACTACATAGCTGAGTGGGAGTGTCTGAAGACTGGGAGGAGGGCGGGCAATGCATACACAATCAGGCAGAGGAGAGTAAGGGAGGAAATGTCAGGATTGGCTTTACAATAGACACAGTAAAAATGGAAAACCCTTTTTTTTTACGATAGTTTACAATGGTTAATTTGCATATATTCAGCAGTGTTGCTCTGGGAGACATCTCAAGCTCACTCCAACCTGAATTATCGCAAATTCTTTCTGTTTTAGGAAAGCAAACTTTTGTTTTTCTTAACATTTTAGTAAGGGGGCTTTTAGGACCATTGTAGTCCCTTACACACTCCAATGAGTTCTGGGTCACCATGAGCTTGCTGGTTAGTCTGTGCCTTTTACGATAGAAAAATCACTAAGATCGAAATGTGGACAGTGCAATACATAGGTTATGTAAGTAGAGCAAGTATTTATCTACTTATATATGTGGATTTTTTTTCTGAGATAGTATAGCTGACAGCTCCTCTTTAAGGTCATCCATAACAAATATGCTGTAAATGGACCATTACAAGAGAAACTGATTTGATTTGAATATATCCACTAGAGTAACGTGTCTGTATAGTTTTACCTGGTTTCCCTGAAAAGAAGACCAGCAATTAACCCTACCATCATTTTCAGGGTATTTGAGGATGTTCCAAATATAAGCCCTACTCCAAATATAAGCCCTACTCCAAATATAAGCCCTAGTTCATAAAAAAGTAAATGTAAATGGTGTCCAGGCAGCTAGGATATACATGTAAAAGCAATTGAAAATAGAATGCAACAGGCCAGATAGACCATTTACCAGGCAAAGCAGATACTCCCAAAAGAATTGGACTCAAAAGCCACCACCAGACCCAAAACAATCAGTTAGCAAGTGTTGGGGTCTTGTTGAATGTAGATTGTTGTACATGGAACAAGGAAATGTCACAAGAAATTCATGATGTCAAGTTATTATCCAGAATGTGATGACATGGCTATACTTGGTTAAATGGTGATATTTTTTTTTATTTCAAGAATAAATGTAGATAGACAAATTAGACAGCCCCTAAAAATAAGTCCGAACAGAATTTTTGGAGAAAAAGAGTAATCATCAGTTTCCTAATCCATCATCTTTGTTTTCTATACATCTTGTCCCAGTTACTTCCTTTGTTTTATCTTTGCAGTATTTTGTCATAGATAGATAACTGTGCTGATCATTGTAAACTGCAGTAGATACAAAGCATTACCAAACAAGCAGATTTCAAGGTCTCTGCAAACATGCTGACCTTTAGTACAATTACACACTGTATCTGATGGTCAAGGTTGTCCTTTCATACTTTGTAGTAAAATGACCAAAACAATACACTGAATTACTGTACAGCTGCTAACCTAGCTGGGGAAAGACTGGACTTCAAATTAGGATGAAAAAATATCTATCTACCATGTATAAATCCAGGGCTGTAATATTGTGTTTATGGGCTGGTGCACACCAAAAACCGCTAGCAGATCCGCAAAATGCTAGCAGATTTTGAAACGCTTTTTTTTATTTTTCTATGGCGTTTTGCGGATTGCTGCTGCGGTTTTCAGTATAGTAGATTTCATATATTGTTACAGTAAAGCTGTTACTGAACAGCTTCTGTAACAAAAACGCCGGCAAAACCGCTCTGAACAGGCGTTTTTCAGAGCGGTTTGCGTTTTTACTATACTTAACATTGAGGCAGAAACGCATCCGAAATCCAAAAAATGCCTCACCCCGGCATTTTTCGTTTCTGCAAAATGCCTCCCGCTCTGGTGTGCACCACCCCATTGAGATACATTGACCAAGCGGATCCGCAGCCGTAAGCGGCTGCAGAAACGCTGAAAAAGCCGCTCGGTGTGCACCAGCCCTAAGGGAGTGTACAATAGGGATGTCTCATGAAAACCAAATTGATGCAGAATCATGCAAATTTTTCATGCAGGTCAATGCAGTTTGAAAAGGGACCAATCGAATGCCACCTTGGCTTCATTCAATTGGTCCATTGTCAAGCTTCATACATCTGCATTAAACATTTGCATAATTTTACATCAACTCAGAATTGGGCCCCTGTTTCTTGCCCCTTCCTCCAGTGCTTACAGTGCAGATCCCTTCAGGCACTTGCATCCTCCATACAGTGCAGGTCCCCCAGACCCCTGTATGTTCTACCCTCCTTCATAATGCATACAGCACACATCCTAGAGTTCCTACTCAGGCCTGGAACCCACTACAAATCGCAAATCCCTTGCGCAATAGCTAGCATTTTTAAGTAGCCTTTTGTAAGCGATTTCATGAGCATTTTCCGGCGGTTTTGGTAGCGATTTTAAAGTGTAAGCTTTTTGGCAGCAATTGTGATAACAATTAGCCATTTAATTCTGTTTGGTACTTTCAATTCATTATAATTTTTACAGTTTGCAGTAATTTAAAATCGCACACAAATCGCTATGTGTAGCGATTCATGAGCGATTTGCCAATGCTTCAATACTTTACATTGAAGCGCAAACGCTCCCAAAATGCTGCATGTCCTGTGATTGCGATTTTGCTAATCGTAATCCATACTGTGGAATTTGTTGCATTTATTTACATTGGCAGAGCGTTTAGGGAAATTGCTACCGATTTATAGCAATGCCTAAATGCTCAAAAGTGCTCTAGTGTGTTCCAGGCCTCAGGGAGAATTGTGGCTCCCCTAGGCCCCTGCATGCACCCCCCCTTACCTAATGCATGTACTCTTCCCCCCCCCCCCCCCCCCCCAATGCAGTGAGTGCAGCTCCCCAGGCCATTGCATATTCCCCGAAGTACATACAATGCAGTTTCTCTAGGCCCCTGAGTCTACAGCACGGTAGGTGCTGGGAAGTGAGGGCATAAGTGACCTTATTCCTTCCGCTGATGAGTCTCCTTTTCAGCCACTGCCTGCCTGCATATTCTCTGGCCTCCATTGCATAATGGAGAGCTAACACTAAGTTAGGCTGGATGATGCAGCAGCACCTCTGTGGCATTCAGAAGAGAGAAATGTTTGTAAACTTGTACTGTATACGCGTAGATGCATGAAGCAGGGCGAGTAAAGGTACAATTCAAGAAATATGTTCTTAATAAGATGGAAAGACTTATTTCAGGCATGGTAGAAAGTAGTTTCTGGCATTGAAGCCAATAGTGTATCCCCCTGACACCGCTCTTTTCAAAGAGACTAAGATACAATTTCTGTTAAAAGGCTTTTGGATGTCGGTGTGGCAACATGGTAATCAATAATGTCCTATTATGGTGACCAATGATAGACTTGACAGTTAGTGTACTGAATATTGGGGGGAAAGCCCTCTAGAAGTAATGGTCTGTCTGATTTTCTAATGGGCAGAGCATGTTTCAGTATTTGTAATAACGATACAATAGTTTCTGTCTACATTGGTTTCATTATATAGTACATAGCATTCCAGCTAGCTATGGAAGAATCTAATGTTCTCACAAAATGTTTTCTTGGAAACTCCAGCAGAGTGCTTGCCTTCACACATCCTGTTTGTTTTAGATTGCATTTGGATAATGCACAAAGATATCACAACAGCCTGTAAAAGGTCACATATTTCCAAAGCTCAGACCCTGTCTTTGCTGTGTGGAGTATATGATTTATACTCTTTAGGGTGGGTTATGAGGGCTCTAAATACTATACTATGAATGTATAATACAATGAATATTATCTTTTTAGGAAAACGTGAAGATGGAGGTTGCAATCTTTATCTCCTGTATATTTGCAATCTCAGTACACGTTTGTCATTTTGATCTTTTCAGTAGTTTGAAAAACAAACATGTATGCAGTGGAGTGAAAGTGCTATCACAATACCTGAGTCTCAAATTCCTAATAGTTGGGATTTTTCAATACACAATTTCTAAGCAGGAAAGAAGTCCCTTCAAAACATCTTAATGGCCTCAATTCACTAATCCTTACCATATTCTGTAATGCTGAAAACAGCTGATTTTACCAAACTTTTGAAATTACAATTCACTAAACCTATTAGAAAAACCGCACAGAAAATTAGAATTACCAACTATAGAGGTAAATTACCAACTCGTGCGGTAATTGCCTCAAGAAATGTCAAGAAATTGCATTCGCACATTCGGTAAATCAGGCAAAAGTGCAATATTTTTCTCCAGCTCATAACAGCTGATAACTCGCGCTCTCCATGCTCTCTCTTGTGCGTAACATTGACAGCAAGCCAATATAGAGGGTCAGTCAGCCAATAGGGAAAGCCACACAGCCCTGCTTCTCATCCCTATTTGATCAGGCATGATGGAAGGTGGGTCTTCACTGTAGAAGCGAGGGAAGATGATTTTTTTTTTTTTTTGAGGCTTTTCTGCATCCCTTTAGATGTGAAACTCTGTATACTGTTAAACAGAAGAGCTCTCCTGGTGGCTGCAGCACATCTAAAGGAGATGTTGGAGATGTACTGGACAGAAAACCCTGCCTCATACACACAGTTCCCTGCCTCACCTCTGACCTGCTCTACAGTTAGTGACACTTACCGAGCAGGGCTTAGTGAATTAACCTCCTTGCCGGTTTTCCCGACCTGAGCTCGGGGTAGAAAAAATAAGCTATTAGCGGTGATCCCGAGCTCAGGTCGGGGTAGGCATTGCAGAGCTTTACTTGTAGTTGTGGAGTCCCGCGCGAGATCTCGCTGCGCAGCGGGACTCCAGCCTCTCTCCCCGGCAGTGTGGGGTCTTTCCCTGGCCACCGGGATCCCCCATGTCCCCGCTATTCTTCCGGGGACCCGGCAGCCAGTTGGAGCAGCGGAGCCGTGGTGGTGGCAGCAGAGCGGTGGTGGCAGCGTGACGTCATTGGGGGCGTGGCTAATATTGAAAACGAACTTCTCTATATTAGAGAAATAGAGAGTTCGTTTATATGTATATTAGCGCCATCTTGGGGGCAAAGAGAAAACTGCAGCACAGGAACCCAGGAAGGTAAAAAAATTTTTTTTTTTTATTTTTTTTTATTTTTTTTTTTTTTTGCTGCAGATCTTCTTGCCAGAATGATTTTTTTTTCAGGGTCTGAAAGAATGGAAAAAAATTGCACCGCTTTTAGACCCTAAAATCTGGAAAGAATAAGACGGCCAAGGAGGTTAAAGCATGTTTGTTCTGTAAATTACCAAACTTGTGCCTCATGTGGAAAATTTTTAGTGAATCTAGAAAAAGTGTAAAATACTGAATGCGGTATTTTACCAAAATTATTTTACCGAACTGCCTTTAGTGAATTGAGGGCCTTACATAATGAGTTAGTGGTAACTTGAGTGTTCACACAGAATTTAGAGCGATATGGAGGGGTGACATATTTATTTTCTTTTAGACAATGCAGATTGCCTGGCTGTCCTGCTGATCCTCTGCCTCCACTTATAGCCATAGAACCTGAAAAAGCATGTAGATCACATCTTCTGACTCAAGTCTGACAGGATTAGCACCATGCATTTTTCAGGTGTGTGATTCAGACATTGCTGATGTGTGAAAGATCAGCAGGACTGTCAGGAAACTGGTATTGATTAAAAGGAAATAAATATTGCAGCCACCATATATTTCTCACTTCAGAGTCCCTTTAAACCAAGCTTCTAAAACAGAAATTTCAATTTAAAAATAGATCTTAGCTGTGTATACTCACTACCTACTTCAAAAAGTACCTTAAGTCCTCTTTCACAGTGCGACGTTAAAGTCGCACGTTAGAAAATGTTTTAACCTGGACTAACGCACAGCAATACTAAGTCTGTGCAACATTCACAGTGCACACGTTGCGTTGTGTGTAGCAATATTTAGAAAGTGCTGCATGCTGTGCATTTAGCAATAAATCTGCAGCGTTGTGTGTGTTGCACATGCTCAGTAATGTTTTTTTTTTTTTTAATGTAACGCATGCGCTGTTCTCGTTCCATCACTGTGCGACGGAAACGGCGCACCAAACGCAGGGCTAAAGAATGTATTATAACTTACAAGTTATAGTCTTTCAATGCGTTGCATTAAGGGCACGTTATGCGACCTTAACGTCGCATCAAACGCACCGCCCCACCGTGAAAGATGCCTAAAGGGAACATGAATTGAGAGGCATATGGTGACTGCCATATGTTTTCTTTTTAACAATACCAGTTGCTTGGCAGTCCTGCTGATCATTTTGGCTGAAGTAGTTTCTGGATCACACACCTGAAGCAATAATGTGGCTAATATAGTCAGACTTCAGAGCACCTGATCTGCAATCCTTGCTCATGGTTTGTGGGTTAAAAGTATTAGAAGCAGGGGATCAGCAGGGCAGCCAGGCAATGTGCATTATTTAAAAGGAAATACCCTCCCCCCCCCCCTCACTTCAGGTGTGCTTTTAAAAGATACATGACCTGAATGAAAAGAAAATTTGATTTTCTGAGAGTTGAATTTTCGGACAGAAATAGGCAGGCCTGTGGTCATGTTCCCTCCTATTACCATCCCATTCTCTCCCTTACATAGCGCCATTCTCACCAGCTCCACTAAACTCGCTGTTGATTCTGTCCTTTGTTCATCGACCAATTAAGCTCTGCCGAGCATGCTTGTGTGCCTGGACAGTGCAAGTTCTGTACACTTCATGCACGGATTAAGAGGCTTATGCATGAGCAATGCTATTTTCTCGGGAATGGAGAGCCAACCCAGAACTAGTAGAGATTAGAACCATTTTGAAAAAAGTATTTTATACCTAAAAATTACAACAAAAAAAGCGAGAATCCAGTATAGAGGAATGGTGAACATGTTAAAGCTCGTACACACAGCCCATAGATTAAAGTCGGGTGAGGTGCCAAATAATGATCGTCTGACAATAATCCGGCATGTGTATAGCAGCCCCCAACCAGAGATTTGCCTGGGGCATAAACTGGGCTGAGCGATGGCTGATGGCTTTGTCCTCGCCGCTGTCCCACCCGCTCCGTGGCGTCATATCTACGCCACTCTGTCAAACCCTCTGGCACCTCCCACCATCTGCATTGCAACAGAGCATGTCGTCAGTATGTAGGGTCCCAACATCAGTCCAGGGTGTGTACAAGCTTAAAAGTGGATATATCCAGCCTGAAAATGCCAAGGTCCTTCTGTAAGAGAAAGTTATAATTGCCTGTGCTTGCATTCTGGGTCTAAACACCCCCAGCCCGACCCCCCCCCCAACACCCTGGATCGAGGTCTTCAATGATGGCCTCTGGGAGAAATCACTCGCAGGCAATTTTCTCTTTCTCTTACAGGAGGACCCCAACATTTTCATTTTCAAGCTTGGTATCCACTTTAAGGCCAGAAACCAACTGGGAGCGATTTTTTTTTTCTGAGTGCTTTGCAAACTCTTGCTAATGTAATGCTATGGGTGTGATCCCACTTGAGCAATTTTATAAAAATTCCCCATAGCATTGCATTAGCAAGAGCTTTTCCAAATCACTAGCGATTAGAAATCACTCTTAGTGGGTGTCTGGCCTTAGAGAGATTTTTTTTTTTTTTTAATTAATTTAAAAATGTGTTCACTACATGGGTTGTCTATGGCTTCTGATGTACTTTAAGATTTGCAATCATGGCAAACTCTAGTCATCTGTTATGTCAGCTAAATCAATGGTGGCTGAAAGCTGAAGTCCTATTCTAGGATTTCCATTAAATAGTCCAAACTACTGGAGCTTAGGAGATGTGAAGTAGACACTAGATTTAATGTCTGAGTTAAGAACTTCTTCCTTCTTGTCTTTTTTTAATGGCAGATACTTTGTGTAATTTCCTTATCTGTATTTTGATAAACCATTCCCTCGATCTGTAATATTGCCGTTGTTGTGTTGGAAGGGTGCTGTGAATAGGAACACTGCACAGACCTTTCTATACATTTTGTGTATCTGTTCCCGTTCCTTTAATAATTGGCTCAGTTTTCTTTGCCAACGTCGGATCTTTTTCAAGCATCTCTACTTTACACCCACAGACGCTCTGTGGCTCTGTGTGCCATCTGTTTGATTGCTTAAGGGTTTTTAATAGGCTCTTTACTTAATAGGATGGAAGCATTTCATTATAAAATGTACGGTAACTGTTTTGCCCTTGTTACCTATCTAATGTACAGGTGTTATCCTAGCCTCTTAACTGACTACGGAGCACTGGTTTATGTGACCGTTACCTCTGGAAGGGCAGTAGACATATTACATGGGGAGCTGGTTTGTCTTTCAGCCCCTGCACTCTTCATTGCAAGCTGCTTACTCATACGTGCCATATGTGCACAATATAGGGACGTTCAAATCCATTTTTAATATTGCATACAAAGCTAATAGACAAATGTTGCAGATTTTCACTATATGCATAATGTCTATAGCAGGAAGAAGTGGACACAAAGTCCGACATATTAAAGTGGATCTCCAGCCAAAAGGGTTTTTATATTGAGGGAATGTTTCATTGCTATTATGCATTTGTATGACATTTTCTGCTGTGCTTCATAGTTGTTTTTCTCTATCCTTGGATTCTAAGTACTGTTTAATATTCCATCATAGATATTTACATCCATCACAAGTATTGCCATGGTTATTTATTCCTGAGGAAGCCTTTTACATATGGGAACAGCTATAAGACTGTTTGGGTGACTTTGCGACCCACAGCCCATTGGTGATCTGTCTCTATTGGAATGGCTTTAATAAAGCAATACATTGATTAGATCCTGATCCCTGCCTACTGCCTAACTAGTCTGCATAACACTGTAGCTCTTCCACATGCTCACTTTTCTCTGTCTTTGTAAGCCAACACATGCCTATTTTTAAACAGTTTTTAACTTTTTAGTATACATTTGGGTAGTTCTTAAGGTTTGCTGTCCAATACTAACCTCTGCTGGGAGGTGAATATTTTCTGCTTGCATAAATTACGCTTCCTGCAGAGCAACCATCTCAACCACCAAAAGAATTCCGGAGTGTGGACAGGTGTTCCCCACTCATCTATTCAATGATTGTCCAGCAACCAGGGTTTGTGAGTACCCCTCTTATGTGTGCTATTTCTTGTTTCCCCTCACATTATGAAAATACTACACTATTATGGACCCCTGGTGTCCCTGTGCTTGTATTCCCAGAGGCTCATTTGAATTTTCTCTCAAAATGAGAGGAAGCTCCTTGGAAAGTAAAAGTAGTGTGATCATAAGACCTTGTGCCATTCCTAGCCCTTGTGCCATTCCTAAGGTAGTTTAGTTAATTCATGACCAGGTTTATTGCTGGACAGTAAATTAGGAAAATGGTAATCGTTTTGAGGATGAGCAGTTTTCCTAGAAAAACCAATCTATATTGTATCTGCTTGTTTTGGTGAGTGGAAGCTCTTTCTTTGTGGGGTTGTTTTGATAGAGTTCTTGAATCAACATGATTTTTGTTTTTAAAGAACATATCTGGTAAGTATGACATACACTATACACCACTACTACAATTTTTATGGATCTCGTCTTCCCAGCATTAATTTTAAATGTATTTTAATGTTTAACCAGTGTATAGCCTAACATCTCATGGGTGTTAATCATGTTGTCATAGGCTTTTGTGATTTCAGACATTTTGGCCTGCACATCAGCATCATGGCCATCAATTTTATTTATAGACTTCAGAAGAACATTTATTGAAAGGTGTGCCTGACAGGATAAGAAGCATGTGTTTCAGTTTGTCGGTACAGGTTTTTATTCATTCTGGTCATATATTCAAAGAAAACTAAGGTAGTTTTCGTGACAGAAAAAGGGGATGAAACTCCCGACGCTTTCCCCACCCTAATGTCAATGTCCCCCCGGTGCCCCATGTAAAGTGTATACATTACCTGTCCATGCCCTCCGCTTGTCCCTCCGCTGCTCCGGGCACATTCTCCTCTCCATACATGCATGCCCCACATGGTTTCCTAGTAAGGGCACGCGTGTGACGTCACACATGCCTACCCTTACTAGGAAACCATGTGGGGCATGCATGTATGCTGCAGAGGAACCCCGTAAGCTAGCGGAGGCCGCGGAGAGATAATGTATACACTTTTGACATGGGGGAGGGGGCACAGCGGCAGGGCAGCAAGGTGGACGTATGCGGCGCACAAGGCCGATTCCTGAGAGATTTCAGGCTGAAATTGATCGTGAATCTGCCTATGGTGTATAGGCAGCTGACAGATCTCTCTCATCAGATTCAATCAGAGAGAGATTTGTCTCTTGGTCGAATCTGCCCATCATTGCTATATGTACCTTTAGACTATTCCCATTTCCCTGACAGAATGCTTGTTTGAACCAATGATTCACCTAGGAGAATTAAATACAAATTAGCATAGTTGCAAAGCCCTATCCCATAGATCTATATCAATCCATACCATGAACTGATGAGGACCAATAAGTCCAAAACAGGCTGTATGTATGTTGGATTGGTGTGGCTCTGTAAAATGTATTAGCTACAGGCTCACTACACATCAGCGGTTCTGGATGTGCAGTCTTACCTTCAAGGCATAAAGAGATGATTTGCATATTTGGGAGTGATGCATCATGGGAAACCGCAGCTTCTCACTAACAGCTGAATTATTGCAAATTCCTTCTGTTTTAAAGAACAGATTACATTTAACACTGTTGCAAAGGATGTCAAAAGGAAATTAAAGAGAAACCATGACCAAGGATTGAACTTCATCCCAATCAGTAGCTGATACCACCTTTCCCACGAGAAACCTTTCACTTTTTTTCAAGCAGATCATCAGGGGGCTCCGTATAGCTGATATTGTGGTGAAACCCCTCCCACAGTGTGATGTCAGGACCATGGTGCTGACATCACACTGTGGGAGCCTTGTTGCATTGTGGGAAATAGCAGCTGTTTCCAACTGCCAAAAAAGCAAGCAGCAGGTACTTCCAATGACATCCCTTGCCAACAGTAAAAATGTCACCATATGAAAAATGTCAGAATGTAAATCAGGGAGAGGAAAGATTTTACAATGGGCAAACACTCACTGAATCATGTATTCAGAATTATTGTAAAAATTCAGCACTTTTGTTCCTCCTTTAACTCCAGTGACTATAGAAGGATTATAGAAGCAGGAGCACTTAGACAGTCTTTTCAAAAACGTTACCCAACAGTACTATCTGCAACTTGAAACCAGGCTGTCAGTAAACATCCTGGACCCTCTACAATCTGGCTTTAAGAAACACCACAGCTGTGAAACAGCCCTCATCCAAGTCTGCAACGATCTGCTCATGGCAAGGGACAGAGGGGAATGCTCCATCCTAATACTGTTGGATCTCTCAGCGGCTTTTGATACAGTTGACCATGAAATCCTGCTTAACAGACTGCAGGAGTACTGTGGCATCAGTGGATCAGTCCTCCAGTGGTTCAGATCATTCCTGACTGACAGAACACAGAGAGTATCCCTAGGTCCTATAATGTCCAAACCTGCACCTCTACAATTCGGAGTGCCACAAGGATCAATCCTATCCCCTCTGCTGTTTGCAATCTACGAGTTGCCACTCGGTACACTTATCCAACGACATGGCCTGACGTACCACTGCTACGCCGATGACACACAGCTATACCTGTCCTTCAAACCTGGTGGAACAGACCCTACTCCAAAAATAAACTCTTGCTTAGCTGAGCTACAGGCATGGATGAATGATAACTGGTTGAAACTGAATGCTGACAAAACTGAGGCCCTGTTTGTCCAAAGCCAGCACTCGCCATCAAAACAGCTCTATCCTAAATCAACACCAATCAGGATTGGGAATTCAGACACAAACAGCTCCAACCTTGTACGCAGCCTTGGCGTACTAATCGATGAGGAATTGAGTTTCAGAAACCAAATTTCATCTGTGGTTAAATCTTCCTTCTTTCATCTGAAGAACATTGCAAAGATTAAACCTCTGATTCCCCCAGAGGATCTTCCAACCCTAGCCCACGCCTTCATCACATCATGGCTGGACCTACTGCAATGCCCTTTATACTGGCCTCCCCAAAAAGGACCTGCGTCGCCTGCAATTAGTGCAGAATGCTGCTGCCAGATTGCTAACAAACCAACCTCGCCACTGTCACATTACACCGATCCTTCGCTCACTGCACTTGCTACCAGTAGAATGGAGAATACTCTTCAAGATTGGACTGCTGACATTCAAATCCCTGCACAATCTGGGCCCTGGATACATGAAGGACCTGCTGAAGCTGCACAACACCTCTCACAACCTCAGATCAGCAAGTTCTATAAACTTGGTCACTCCCAGAGTGCACCTCAAAAAATCTGGAGATAGAGCCTTCTGTCATGCTGCCCCTACCCTTTGGAACTCCCTGCCACACCCAGTAAAGACAGCACCATCCCTGGAGCTATTCAAATCCAGACTAAGAAGCCACCTGTTTAGCCTGGCATTTCCAGACTTATAAAATTCTTCCTCTGTACCTCGATGGTCGAAGCCATGCTTATGCGCTTTAAATCCCATGGGAGGAAAGCACTTTACAAATGATATTTGTTGTTGTTACTACAGTCTTGATTGCATTACTCATTGCATATTGATGGTGGCATAAGATGCACCTCCAATACCTGTGGTAACCATAGAGAGCATGTGTTTTTTGTGTTACTCTATTGTTCTGCAGGTAGAATTGCTGCCTATGCCGCTGTCTTCTGGCGGCTTTTGTAGTGCGATTATTCTGTTTATATAGAATCCTTTCTAAATACATCACCCAAAGCAGAAATGCAGATTATGTATTCTGTTCCTCCAACTTTCCTGTTCTGCATGATTGTTGTAACCTAAACTATATTTTACCCAAAGGATAAGCATTACTGCAAGGAAACCATTTTCAGGCACACGTCAACAGTGCCAGGCTCCTTTCATCTATCAAGAAAGGATTAGTTTTAAAATTGTTTCAGAAGGGGCATTAATCATCTTACATTAGAAAAAGGTCTGAACTGGAGATACTCATTCGGTTTTCTAGGCATCCATCTATGATTCTGTTATCACTCACATCTTTTGTTTGGTAGGTTAGCCTCACGTAAGTTTAGCTTATTCAGATTTGAAGTGTGTATTTACAGTGAAGTACTATATTAAAATAAACATGCTGAAGGATTACTAAAAGCGGTGCAATTATTTCATGACCTTTTAAAACCCTAAAACCAGGAAAATATCATACAGCAGTAAGATCTGATGCAACCCCTGCACAGCCTCACGTCCCTGGGATCCAGTGCTGCAATTCTCCCTCCCTGTCCCCCGTTTGGCGCTGTACCCCTTTAATGAGATCACCATCTGTCATCATGACCACTCTCACTCAAGGGATCGAGAGCCTCCGAGGACCGGAAGGAGGACTGCCGGTGTCAGGATCCTGGGGTAGGTGAGTTAGAAACCTGCTGCGCTGTGTCTGCATACCTCCAGTCAGGCTCGGGATTATCGCTCATGGCTTCTTTTTTCCACTCCAAGCCTGACTCGGGGTTACCGCCAAGGAGGTTAAAGGCCATTATCAGGAATCATTTTTGTCTCCCTCTACATAATGTAAAGATTATACTTCTCAAAAACCCCCACGTATTCTTATGCTTACAGGAGTCCTTAACTTTGTACATCACCCGAGTGAGTCAGGCAAAAATAGCGCTGGAAATTTGGGCACCCCCATAGGCCATAATGTGAATTACAGCTATAGCAGTGCTCAGTCAGTAATTTGGGTGCTGTCCAGAGACGGCACTCAAATTACGTTAAATACAGAGTAATTCGGCCACCTACACTAGCTGGCAGCTGAAATACGTCTTACCCCAGGGTCCACGGCCTAGAGGAGAAATAGTGAGTAACACCGCTGGGACTTTTGCAGGAGCAGGGTGAGACTTTTTCAGCTTTACCCTGCGTCCAAATTTCCCAACACCTTAATTCCATTTACATCACAAGAGGCCTTCCCACATTTTCTTCCTTGCACCTCATATTCCTGGCTGCTCTCATCTCTGGTTCACATCCAGAGTAAACTATGCGAGGATCGTAGAATGGAAACCTTCCCTGCACTTTACATCAAAGCAACCTAGAAACTCCTTTCCTAATCCAACCCTGCCATGTCCTAGCTAACCACCTCTTACACATGCAAACTACTGTCACCAACAGGGATTTGTACTCAATCCCTTGGGCAACAGTTCAGAGCAGTTTTGTAGAGACCTGGTGTTAGCCTGCAGGTTAACAATGTGTTCTGTTACTATGGAGGGGGTGGAGAGACCATGCATGGCACAGAACAGAGCAGGAGTAGTAAGGAGGGATAACAGTGGTTGTGGATAGCGCCGGAATGAGATGATTGAGCATTCAGGACCCCTTGCTGATGCCTCAGGGCCCTGCCGTACACCTGCTAGGTTCTCTGCAGAGTTGGTCTCCAGTTTCCACTTTGGCTGAGAACTATCATATGTAAAAAGCTTATATCTGTAAGTGATACCTTGCCTGCAAATGTGCACCTATTCATACAGGTTTAAGACTTCTCCTACCTAGCTAGGTTTCTCTTTGCAGATTGAGGTCACTTGCTCACACCTACTTACTGTGGCTCCCTACTGCTTACTGAGTGTGCTCCTGTGGCTGCCTCGCAAACACTTTGAAACTGACAGGAGAAAAGCGCTATACAAAAGAATTATTAAGAAATTATTACTGTGAAATACAATCCCGTCTCCTTGTGTAGAAGCTTGGTTTCTGCTGATATTCAGGGAATCTGGGTCCTTGTCCTTGCTACTTTAGGTTTCATATATGGTCACTAGTGGTTGACCTGCCCACCAGCTGAATTCAAACAGGAGAGGAAGCGAGCTGTACTACAGTGACAGGTACAGCTGTGCCTCACTGTGTTTCTACACACTGTTTATAATCACATAATTCTAATTGCCAGTAGAATTAGCATTCTTCAATTTTGGTTTTATTTGTGCTTTAACTGATATTATGTACTGTTAAATGAATTAAACAAACTTTCAAGGGATAAGGGGGTACGATTTGGTGGGCTAGCATCACTTAAGCCCCCAGTCTATCTCCAGGCCCTAGACATCTGCCATAAGTTGCTGTGGGATGATCTGGCTCGGGTGGGGAGGTGTTAACCATTTAATCACTTACAGATTGTGCGTGTGACAGGTGTTATAGATAGGCATAACAATCTTCTAACAGTTGACACTCCAGTATGAATACAGTATTTTGCATGTAAACTGACAATGCCACTATTAGCGAAGATTCTCATTTTAATACAATTAATCCTGTTAATCTGCTTTTAAATCCATATGGATTCTGTTGTTATTGTTATCATTAGCAGCTCCAAAATGTTTACATATGCTCATAGCTAAGATAGTAAAATAGTGACATCCTGATCTATTGCTTTTTGCAGAGAACAGTGGGGTTGCTTTACAAACAGAGGAAAGGGAACTGGACTGAGCAGTCGCTCACACAACCAGTCAGGATTCTGCTTTCCCACTTCTCATAGACTTTTAAGCCCAATCTACACAATACGATTCTATTTACGATTCAATTAAATCAGACATGTCCAATCGGGATTCGATTCAATGCAATTCTATTTGCCATTGTTTTGCAATTGCAAATCGAACTGAATCTAATCGAATACCAATCGGACATGTCGTATTTAATCGAATCGAAAATAGGATCGTAATCGAATCGTGCAAAGAATCGTATCGTGTAGATTGGGCTTTAGAGCTGATGCAGTGAGCCTTTTCTTGCCCCTATTTTAATGCTCACACATGGGCGGAGAAAGACTTAAGAAAACCCATGTCTTCAGTTAAAAAAATGCAGATCTAAGTACTTAAAGAGGAACTGTTGCGACAATGTTAAAATTTAACACATACAAATAAGAAGTACATTTTTCCCAGAGTAAAATGAGCCATAAATTACTTTTCTCCTTCGTTGCTGTCACTTACAGTATGCAGTAGAAATCTGACATTACCGACAGGTTTTGGGCTAGTCCATCTCTTCATGGGGGATTCTCAGCATGGCTTTTATTCTTTATAAAGACACTCCCTGAAAATGATTTATACAAAGATGCTGGCCAGAGCAACTGCCATTCACTAAGTGCTTTTAAAAATAAAGAAAATCCTGAAAACCCCCCATGAAGAGATTGACTAGTCCAAAACCTGTCGGCAATGTCAGATTTCTACTGCATACAGTAAGTGACAGCGACATATGAGAAAAGTAATTTATGGCTCATTTTACTCTGGAGAAATGTACTTCTTATTTGTATGTGTTAAATTTTAACATTGTCGCAACAGTTCCTCTTTAAGTACTTAGATCTGCATTTTTTTAACTGAAGACATGGGTTTTCTTAAGTCTTTCTCCGCCCATGTGTGAGCATTAAAATAGGGGCAAGAAAAGGCTCACTGCATCAGCTCTAAAGCCCAATCTACACGATACGATTCTTTGCACGATTCGATTACGATCCTATTTTCGATTCGATTAAATACGACATGTCCGATTGGTATTCGATTAGATTCAGTTCGATTTGCAATTGCAAAACAATGGCAAATAGAATTGCATTGAATCGAATCCCGATTGGACATGTCTGATTTAATTGAATCGTAAATAGAATCGTATTGTGTAGATTGGGCAGAAATGTTCATCAGTCCCTGTCCCCAAAGGAGCTTAAAATAATGTCATGGTCAGTATACATGCATGTGCACATATAGTAGTTCCAGTTCTGTTCATGGGAGTAAAGCTCATGTAACCACATGAAGCTCAAACCCAGGATTCCGGCTCTGCACGGCAAGGTGCTGCCTAACTCATGTTCTGTACATATTTGATATAAGTGGCAAGAAACCCACAAAGCTCTAGTTTTTGATTAACTAGCCATCCTTTTGGTTCATTAATGTAGCGTTCCACAAGTGACTTATTTTGTCATGATCCTCTTTGTGGCACAGGAAAAGATTAAGCCTTTGCTCTGATACTGTATAAATGATGATTTTTTTTCCCCCCTCTGTTATGTATGCAGAAATAGTTGCTTGGTGGGCAGTTTGCCATTTTATTCATCCCATATGCACTTTGCTTTCCACACACTGCAGCATTGTGCAAAGTGAGAAAATGGCCCCTTGGGAAAAAGACACTGTGATAATGCAATAGACCTAGGAAAGTGATTGCAGGGAAGGGGCAAAACTACTGAATGCCATATGACACGGGAACTCTTCTTTCTCTGCTTCCCAAACATCCCTGTGGTGGTGTCACATGTGTGCTCTTAAATTATGAGAAGTGATTAGCATTTTATGAGGGGGGCTTTGGAGAGAATAGGAGTGGTTGAGCATGTGAGAGAGAGGGGGAGTGTTTCCCCCCCACACACTGGAATCAGCTCTCAGTAAGTCTGGGTACAATCAAGCACAGAATGGCCATTTTCTAGCGAGGGATCCTGCATGACGTATGACTGTTTTCTGGCAGAAATCTTGGAGGACCAGTAGGAAGAGCGGAATTAGAGCTGACAAGTCTGCATCTTGGATAGGGCTGTGATCTAGTGTAGTGCAAAACAGAGGCACTCAATCACTGCAGCTGTAAACAGGAGACAAGAAGCACATCTACAGCTAAGGGAGACAGAAAGTGTTTGTTGGAGGGGTGAACTAAAAAGCATTTTTGGTGCATGGGATGAAGCCAGCCATGGAAACTGCAGCAGAGGAAACGACAGAACAAAGCCAGGAGAGAAAAGGTACCCAGAGAGTTGTTGTGTGAGGCTTTTCACTGGCAATCTCACACTCTTACCTCATCCTCTGTGTCTGCTCTTTCTTCATCTTTTCTTTCCTTGCATAAAGCTAAACCAAATAACGTGGCTTGTGTGATTGCAGAGAGTTCAGACCTTTCTGTATCATTTCATAGAATACAGATTGCTCAGCCTCTCAGAGATTATACTGCTGTGCATATCATTAGCATCAATAGAAAACTGTCATGCTGTATTTTGACTTCATTTTCCTTGGTGGTAAAGCTTTTTGTACCTCCTAAAGAAAAAAAAAAAAAACTACTGTGTATTTGATTCCCCCCCCCCCCCTTTTTTATTGCTATCTGTAGAGGACTGTCTAATACTGGCCCTAGGCTCCCTGTGATTTTGTGCAAGCAGTCACCATTATTTCTCTGGCTGTTGAAGCCTACACACTACTAGTAGTCTTTTTCAACAGGGAAGTGGTTACTTAGCAACTCAGGGGCCATGTTGCCTTTCTGATTCCTATTAAAATAAATTACGCCATCTCGTTGGATAGGGCTTGCATCTTTCTACATGTCATAGACTTCATCGCAATTCAGTTATTTTAGAAGGGACTTGATAAAATGACATTCTAAAACAATAAATCAGATATATTTGATTTTAGTGGAAATAGTCATTTTGCATCATTTTTACACAATACGTATTTTTCAAGTGCCCTGGAACATAGTACATCATCTGCTGGAAATGGGAATTCAGGAACATATAGGAGTAAATTATTGATTGGTTTTTGTTGACCCAATAATACAATTGAGCTTGACCTGTAGAGTGAGCGCTTATCACTTTGACCACAGTTATGTAAGCTTTGGCTTGTATGGTCTGACAGGGAGGACCTGTTACCTTTTGAGTCTGAAAGTGATATCAGTGTGATCATCATACTTGTTGGGCTAAGCATTTGGCCTGCTTTTTGGTTATATCTTATGTTGCTTTATAATATATTAATTTGTTATTGCTGGTAGAAATCCATTGTAAAATGTCTGAAATATGTTATAGTTCAGAAGTTGGCATTGGGTTGAGCTTCTATTTCTTTAGGTTTAACAGCAAAATGTAACATACAGAAAACCTATTTTTGAGCAGCAGCAAGCTGTTCATAGAATAGCAGCATTCATTTCAGATGGTGGAGCAATGAGGTTTTTTTTTTTAATAAGGATGCATGACAGTCATGTGGTTTGTAGATGGGCATCGTTCCTCTTGATCTAGATGTGCATCTGCTTCAAAATATAGCTAATGCCTGCCTGATGTTCTTTGTAAGATGCAAAGCACTGCAACATCTACTGGTTGAAGCATTTACAGATGGTCATGGTACAGTTTTTTTTTTTTCTTTCGAAAATTTACTTTTTTTGGTGACTTCTGTTTTCAGACACAGATGATTGGACACCAGCTTGTGAAAGTTTTTGTCAGCCATTTATCCGAGAAAGTTATTTCAGCTACATTAGAATGACAGAAATTGTTCCGTTTGAGAGATGTTGTGTTGTATCACATATGGGGTAGCATGGTAGAACGCAGGGTTTGGGTGGTTACCTCCGCCCACTCTTTCATCTTCCTGTTCAGTATGGTGAAGCAGTTATGTGATGGTTTTTAATACTTTGGTCAGAGACCATGTATAGCCAGACACACCTAAATAATGGTTAGATTTGGCAGTTAAATCAGTACTACAATCTATATACACTTTTCTTTGTGCCAGAAAACTTGCATCAATTGATGTCTTTTTTTTTTTTACTTCTATTTATCACTAAGGTTTAGAACCTTTCACCAGCACAGTTTGGGCATACGGTATCCACATTGCAGGGGATTAGCTTCCTATTAATTGGTTGAAGTTAGTAACCAAATTTTAGAATAGAACTACCCGAATGAGCTACAGTAAAATGTGTTGGAAGCCCAAGGTAGGTAGATTGTGAGATAGCCCACTAAGGCTTCTTTTCCACAAGCAGCTAATTGCAGCCGAACAGCATTTGTGGCCGGCAGCTGGCTGGGTTATGGAGAAGTGGTTGAAGATTCTCAGATACGTGGAGGTTGTGAAATTTGGTGCTGTTAGTTTGTATCATGACTTGGGCTATATTGGCCATAGTCTTTTGTGAGAGATTACACCCAACTAGCTCATGCTATGCAGAAGCTCGATGTGCACCAAGCCTGACTGAATAGGCCAGTAACCATGGATTTTAAGTGAGAAATACCAGGGCGGGGGCTAGAATAATTTATGTACCCCACATGATCATAGGAAGAAACCATTGAAGAGGGTGGAGGCTCAACCTACTGTGCAGAATTTTCAGCAAGTCTCTAAGGGCTATCACAAGTTGTCAGCTGGTTCAGGCCTCTTGCACACTGCAACCGATTCAGATTCAGATTCCGCTTTTTAATCAGTTTTTACATCCGATTCAGATTCCGATTTGCAGTGTGCAGGGAGCAAACTGCAAATGTAAATCTGAATCGGAAGTAAAAACTGATTAAAAAGCGGAATCTGAATCGGAATCGGTTGCAGTGTGCAAGAGGCCTCACACTGTTTCCACCAAAGACTAAAAGACAGTTATCACTTTACTTGTTACTTTTTTCATGCATTTTACATGCAGGTAATTTTCTGAATTAATCATGAATTACTGAGTGGATTTCTAAAAAACATGATTTGCTGAAGGCACTTAAAAAGAACCCAAGGTGGGTGTGTGAAATCATATTAGGACACAGGCATATTTTGTGTACTGTGACCAGCCTCTGTGCCCTTCTCTCCCCGCCTCTGTAAGCCAATTGGAGGAAGCTTAAAGAGGAGGGAAGGGACACAGGTAGGGAGCTGCGCTATACAGGAGGCGGGGGAGTGGCGGTGAGTGGCAGCCTGAAAGTAAATACAAGGCTAACGACAATCTGCGTATCGCTAGCCTGACTCTTTTTATAAGGGGGGACAGCAGAGTGCAGGGGGGGCTAGAGGCGCTATAGAAGGACGCAGAGGCTTGTCACAGTACACACAATATGCCTCTGTCTCCTAATATGAGTTCACAAACCCACCTCGGGTGGTCTTTAAGAACTTGATGAACCAAAAAAATGTTCTGTTGAAACTGATCTTGGTGAAGAGAAATTATCAAATAAGTCCATATAAAATATAGAAGTTGGTCAGAAACTGGCACTCTTAAAGAAAACCTGAACTGAAAATTAAGTCAAAATAGGCATACACAAGTCATACTTGCCTTCCCTGTAGTCTACTCCTCAGTGTCTTTCTCCTGTCCCGCGTCCTGTTTGTTTACAATGATCAAGGGAATTTTCCATCCTCCATTTTGAAAATGGCCATTACCCATAACCGTTTTCTGGTCAGCACACAGTTAAACTGTAACATCGCCCACTTGAGCCATAGGGAAACATGAACATTACCTGGTACATCAGTTTTCCTCTCCGCTATAGCTGACAGCAACTGATATTTTACTGACCGCAACTGATATATTTCAGATCTGACAAAATATTGTCAGAACTGAAAGGGATTATTGTCAGAAGAAAATGGTGAGCTTCTGAGAGGAACTGATGGCAAGGTAACTATGTAATGTTCATTTGAAGTTACCTCACGTGTTTATTTTCAATATTTTTACTCAGTACAGGTTCTCTTTAAATATGACAACAAACGTTACTGGACATTGGTCATCACTACCACAGAGCTGTTAGATAATACAGTAGAATCCCGTTATAGTAAACTACTTTTCCTGGTTCCTTGAAGTTTACTGTATCAGTACTAGAAGTAGTCATACAGTGTTTATTTATACAGGCATATTTTCTGAGGACTGAGTTTACTATATCCAGAGGTTTACTACATCAGTGTACTATATTTAGTTAACTAAATGTCTGCTCCCAGCTCATGTGCAACTACACCAAACCCAGTTATAATTTACTTCAGTAAATCAGTGCACCACTAAACTTACAGCAAAGTGTGTGTGATAAGGGTGCAAGCAAATAGAAAGGTTTCCTAAAATCTCTACAATGCACATGTTGCCTTGAAGGAAATGTATTTTTATTTTTTATTTTTCGTGAAAGGGAAGTTAAACTAAGCCCGTTTACACTTAATCAGTTGGTGTGCGTTAGTGTGCGTTGGTACGCGGTTTTTCCATAGCAGTGCATTGGGAGGAAGATTTCAGTTAAAACGCGTTAAGTTTAAAAGAGGCCATAGGAAAACATGGGCTTTACTTTGAAAATCAGTTTTCTTTCAGTTATAACTGAGAGCAACTGATAAAGTGTAAAAGGGCCCTAAGGAAAACCATTCTAAAAGCAAACCACTAAGATAAGTTTGTTTCACTGCATAGTATGTATCCGATCACTGAACTTGAAATGCTCTCCTATACACTGTATCTTACAGTGTAAGGGCCCTTTTCCACTGCAGGCAAAATCACAAAACACTAGCGATTTTTTTTTTTTATTTTTTTTTTTTTTTTTTTTTTTTTATCGCTAGGATTGCTACTTTATACAACACACCAGGCTGCGCCACCTCTTACACATATACAGTCCTTAAATACACCAATACTTTTTTCATAAAACGTACTGTGAGTTCGCTGTGGGAATTTCCATCTAGTAGATTGATAATCGTAAAGTCCACTGCGCTCTCACACCAGAAACTTAAAAACAAACTACACATCGCGTAATCCTGTTTCAACAGTCAATACACTTCAAAACCGTGCAGTGTGAACCAAGTGCAACGGATTTGAAGTGTATTGACTGTTGAAACAGAATTACGCAATGTGTCGTTTGTTTTTCGGTTCCTGGTGTGAGAGCGCAGTGGACTTTAAGATTGCTACTTTAACACAGGAATCGCGGTAGGTATTTTCCACTACTGCAATTTGATTTTTTTCAAAGCGCAATTGCTTTCTGGAGCGATGTTTGCAATGCAAATGCATTGCGTATGTAAAATCACAATTGCGTAGAAAAATTAATGAAAATTCGCAATCGCTGGCATTTGTGATTAGTGATTGCTGGTGAAGGGCCCTAAAACATTATTTCTTTTTAGTATTTGGGTTTTATCATGCTCCACCTCCCTCCCAACAAATTAAGTCTACAGTTTGATGTTAAAATTTGTGTACTTTTAGGAATGCCCTATCTTTAACAATTGGATATGTTAGGTAGACTGTTCCTTAAATTTCCTATTCTGAATGAAAAATGTTAAAATCCTTTTCACATACAGAAAGAAATGTGCTCAAGTGATTTAATTTCACTGTAAATATATTTCCTCTACTGAATAATGAGACAGTCTTACTTCAAAGTGTTTTCCGTATTATAATACATTTGAAAGTGAATGTTTCCTGAGGATCGGTCAATGTGAAAGTTTATTGCCAAAAACAACAGAAGTCTCTGTATGTCCCAATATTCCAGCAGGATTGTTTGATGCTTTTCGTATAGCAAGTCCAGACCAAAGCTTTGATGCTGTCCAAGCCTTTACTGAGGCACTGGGAAAATGAGTCCTTGTTTCATGAATGATATCTGTGTATAAGGCCAAACAGCTCTCTAATCTCTGCAACAAAATTTCAGTGAGAGCCAAGCACTAGAAAAAATACCCTACTTATTTTCCTTTTTTTTTCGTTACTAAATGGAACTTAATTAAAAACCAAAGGGATTAAATAAAAGAACTATAGAGACTTTGAACTGTTTATTAGATTTCTGCTTTATGTAATTCTTATTCACTTAAAACCCATTTCCAAGGAGGGGGAAAAAACCCGCTGTACCTTGCTTCCCAATCGATGTGAGAATTTCCCTTGTTTCCCTAAAAGTCAGTTTACATATATTCATTGTAACATAGGGAAACATGGAAAGTACCTTCTCATCAGTTGTCCTTTGTGTTACAGCGAACAGCAACTGATTTAGTGTAAACCAGCCTTAAAGAGGAACTGTAACGACAAAACGGCCCCTGGGGGGTACTCACCTCGGGTGGGGGAAGCCTCAGGATCCTAATGAGGCTTCCCACGCCGTCCTGTGTCCCTCGGGGGTCTCGCTGTAGCCCTCCGTACAGCCGTGACGCAATATTTACCTTCCTGGCTCCTGCGCAGGCGCTCTGATGCCTCTTGGCGCCGAAGTAGGCGGAAATACCCGATCGCCGTCGGGTCTGCTCTACTGCGCAGGCGCAAGTTTCTGGCGCCTGCGCAGTAGAGCGGACCCGACGGAGATCGGGTATTTCCGTCTATTTCCGTGCCGAAAGTCGCCACAGCTCCCCCGCTGGAGCCAGCAAAGGTAAATATTAAACTGACAGTCGGCACAGTCGCCGGCTGTTCGGAGGGCTGCGGCGAGACCCCCGTGGGACAGAGGACGGCGTGGGAAGCCTCATTAGGATCCTGAGGCTTCCCCCACCCGAGGTGAGTACCCCCCAGGGGAGGTTTTTGTTGTTACAGAGTCTCTTTAAGCTGGCCACTAACGGTCCAATTTCTAGCGAAAAATCGTTCGAGCGATCAGAAATTCTGATCGGATTGGTTGTAAATAATCTCCATTGGTGGACACAATCAATTATGAACGAGTGATAAAAATGTCGCTCGAATAAATTTTCGTCGGACGAAAATTTGGATTTTCTTGGTGGTCATGATAGATAGGAAGCAATGATTGGTTCGTTGATGGTGTAGTGAACGATTTTTCATCCAATCAGAATTTCTGATCGCTCGAACGATTTTTCGCTAGAAATTGGACTGTTAGTGGCCAGCTTTAGCCTATGATCCTGGATGAGAAAAAGAGTTGTCAGTAACTGCCGATCAGTTGGCTATGTGATTAGCCAGCAGCAGCTAGAGGTTTTGATTGGCTCATTTTAATTATCCTCTTCATCAGTGGAGATTGGCATTTTGAGACCTTTTTGCTCATCACTAGGAGTAACGTCATGGGCTATGTCAGCTCCTAAAGGCAGTGCAGGAAGTGATGGAGCATGTGAGGATCTTCGATCTCCTGGAGCCCAGTCTGTGTCTCATGACCACTGGCTTTTAGTCTTATGTTCAAACAAATATGTGAATCTTTTGCAGACTGGCCTTCTCTGTCTGGGACAGGATGTCTTTGCAGGCCTCATTCTGGGTAACGGTTTGGACTGCTGAGCTTTTCTGGCTCCTTTGCTCCCACAGGAAGCTGGATATTTTGAAATGTGACCTACTGTCACAAACTGGGTTGTCTTAAGCCTTTAAGGTCTCCAAAATCAGGCAAAATACTGACAATGGGCCCATCTCCTGGCTTCTGTACTCCTAACTCTAAAGACTGCTGCCTGGTTTCTACATTGATTGTGTGTTGCGGATGTGGGAGGTGGTGTGGCTAGATTAGAGTACTAAGAAGTTCAGCCAGATTCAGGTAGGCTTCTGGAGAGAAGAAATCGTGACCATAGGGAGTAATGCTAAGGCAGTACAGCAACATAGTATGCAGCTTCACCATATGTTAGGATTACAACAATCCACTACAAGATCATCATGTCAGCACGACATCTGGGCTACAAGAGTCTTATTTTTATAAGACCTGTTTCACACAGACTGCTGAACATTGTGTGAGTGTGTCCTTCAATTCAGCCTTCAATCTGCCGTCCAGCACATTCTGGCTGCAGCTGAGTGGCGGCATTTGTACCTACACACGTCATTACAGCTAAGTATACATGAACATCTCATACACCACCCCACTGCCTGTGCTAAGTGCTTGTGCACTAGAGCAGCCGACATGCAGAGGACGCAACATAGCCAACTGCCCATATGAAAGAGGCCTAAAGGGCCCTATCACATTACTAGCAGGTAACTTTCCTTTAAAATTTCTAGTGTGTGGGTTCATGAGTTTATCTCAAGTTCATGGTTGGTGGTGTTTGCTTCATAAAAACATACATATTTTAATGTAATTGCATCTGTGCATGATCAATTTTATATTTCTATACGTTTAATAAGTTTGATCCATGGTAATGTACTTAACCATTCCAGGACAGTCATTATGAGAATAAAAAAAGTTCTTGCTAATGGTCACTCTTGCGACGGCCTACTGAAAATAAGGGGTTTTTGTCTTTTTGTAAAAAAAAAAAAAAAAAAAAAAAAAAAAGGTAATTATACAACCATAGCTAAACATATAATTTCAGTTTCTTTACAATTTTGATCCTTGGTATTTCACATATTCAGTGGTATAAAACCGCCTACTTTGTCCTTGTGTCTGCCTTAATATTAACAAAAATAAAAACCTTAGACACCTTCCTATCCCCTACCCCTGGTTGCTGTCTCCTACAGTCATTCAATTTTTGGGTTACGCCTAGTATTTTATTTAACAAAATATAGATTTATAGTATCTCATGAAGTTTCAGCGCATGTTTAAAAAAAAAAAAAAAGTAATTTTTGTTTAACCTGGTTATATATTTATATCCATATATTGCACCCGAAAGCCCAATACTAAATATATTTGCTTAATCCCTAATCATCAACTCTTCATCTTAAAGAATACATCATCATACTATGGCAATTCATTTGACAGTTGTTCTGGTTCACCATGAGCTTTCTGGGCAATCTGGAATTTTTTTTCCCAAATTCTACCCATAGTGCAATATTAATCCATGCCATGCACTGATGAGGTTCAACCAATCCGAAACAGTCTGTGTGCGCATGTTGTATGATGCTACATACACACTTGAGATAAGTCTTTGGAAAAGGCAAGATCACGGACAAATTTTACCCCCTTCCATGTAGTATGAGAGCCATACTCTACACAGTCTATTCTATTGAACTGAACTCCCCATCAGATAAAAATCTTTGCAAGATGCTGCTTACAAAGATGCTGTACACATTCAAAAGATCAGTATCTGCAAAAGATCTGTTCCTGAAAAAGATCCATTCCTGCAAAATGCATTCATAGTCTATATCTGCAGATCCTCATACACACCTTGTTTAACAGACATTCATCTGCAGATCAGATCCACCAGGATGGATTTTCAGATCTGCAGATGATTGTCAGATATGCAGATGAATGTCTGTTAAACAAGGTCTGTATGAGGATCTGCAGATATCATAGACTATGAATGCATTTTGCAGGAATGGATATTTTGCAGGAACAGATCTTTTGCAGATACTGATATTTTGAATGTGTACAGCATCTTGCAAAGATTTTTATCTGATGGGTAGTTCAGCTCAATATAATACACTGTGTAGAGTATGGTTCTCATACTACATGGAAGGGTCTGTGATCTTGCCTTTTCCAAAGATTTTTATCTCAAGTGTGTATGTAGCATCAGTTTGGCTCTATACAATATAGACAAGCTGACACATCATTGAATTCCAGCAGTTCTGGAGGTGTTTGACTTTCAGGGACAACAGAGATTAGTTGCATATTCAGCAATGATGCACTATGGGACTCCTCAAATGCTTACTCCAACTTGAATTATTGCAAACAATTCTGTTTTGCACTTAATTTGACTAAGGGTTTGAAGCGTTAATCAGATGTCATAGTATACGTGTAATAAAAAATGTAGGCACTGGCCTAGAACAGATAAACTTCATGACCGTAAGGTACCAGTTGCTGCATAGAGAACAGACACAGGATAACCAGTTGGAAAAGGTACATTGTCATTTTAACAAAAGCCGCAGGCAGCATCCAAAGTACTACTTTTATTGTCTGCTTTTACATTGTATAGCTGGACTCAATGTTGGAGTAATTCCAGTGGTGATACTAGTGTAGAAGTAAAGGGGTGTCCACATCTGTTTCATTATAGCATGTTTTTCCTTTCGTTTTTTCCATATTTTCCCTTAGTGTCCCAATGAGTGTGGACACCAGCAGTCACCAAAGAAATCATTAATCTCTACCACTGACATGTTTATGCAGCAAGCCTAACACATTCCTAGTTTTGTAGGATGGAAAAGTTAGACATGGATACAAGATGTGGAGTTGCAAACACATTAAGAAACATTCTTTCATTTCACAAGGAGCTGTATTTCTGATACGTATGTCTCTATAGTTTGGCTTCTCATTCTGTAGAACAGGGGTCTCAAACTCCATTTACCTGGGGGCCGCAGGAGGTAAAGTCAGGATGAGGCTGGGCCGCTCAAGGGATTTCACAAAAAAAGTCAATCAGCAGCTTCCCCCCCCCCCCCCCCGCATTGCTTTTTATTTCAAAATCCAATTCACACTGAAGCGAACTATATTGCCTATTTTACCTTATAGTTCGCTTCAGTGCTCCCATTACAAGTAATTCGCCGTGTCCCCGACGCTAAACGAGGGCTGCAGAGCCCCCAAATCGCCCAGGAGGCAATCCGCCGACATTTCCTGGAAGGGACAGAACTTTCAGCTTCTGCTCTGCCCCTCCTGACGTCAATCGCGGCGCATCGTCGCCTCTCCCCGCCCCTCTCTGTGAAGGAAGAGTGAGAGGGGCGGGCAGAGGCGGCGATGCGCCGCGATTGACGTCAGGAGGGGCAAAGATGAAAGATCTGCCCCTTCCAGGAAATGCCGGCGGTTTGCCCCCTGGGCGATTTGGGGGCTCTCTGCAGCTCGCGTTTAGCGGCGGGGATGCGGCGGATTACTTGGGAGCACTGAAGCGAACTACAAGGAAGCTTTTGCCGGCACGGGCCACAAAATATTGTATCGAGGGCCGCAAATGGCCCGTGGGCCGCGAGTTTGAGACCCCTGCGTGTAGAACAAACTCTTCATCGCTATGTAAGGGGTGTGGAAAACCATGAACAGCAGTAAGGAACTTGAGTTTAAGTAGTATTTCAAACTGCCTCACAGTTTGCAATGCCATCTGCATATGGCGTGAGAAAATGTCTTGTGTTTGTCACAGGAAAAGAGAGGCCTGCTTTTCGGATAGAAAGTAATGAATGCAGCTAACTACAGAAGTAGGTGGTGATAACGGTCAAGAGCAGCTTACTTGTGTGGCTTGCATTATTTGGGACGTTTTTTTTTTTTTCCCTGCAGTTTGCTTTCATTGTTCTCATTGACTCTCAGCGGGGGGACTCTCATATAATACTGCAGTTCTATCCTCCTATTTAAGAGTGATGTTTGGGTGAACTAAGGTAAGGTAATCTTTCTGATGATCTGTGTGTGTGTGTGTGTGTGTGTGTGTGTGTGTTTCTTCTCTCAGCTTAATAGTCTAAAACTCCCTCTCTCTATATCCTGTATCCAAAGATATTAATGTGAGCTTATTTCTTTGATTGCCATTAATGGCCTTGTGTATGCTCCCTTGGTTATATCCTTGCGCATAAATGTTATTTCAGGGGCTCTTATGCTAGGTACACACTGAGATGTTTTGGCAGATTTACTGTCAGATCGATTATTTCCAACATGTCCGATCTGATTTCAGATCGTTTTCCGATCGATGATCGATCGAAGTCGGAAAATGATCTGAAATCAGATCGGACATGTTGGAAATAATCGATCTGACAGTAAATCTGCCAGAAATTCTCAGTGTGTACCTAGCATTACAAGCATACATTTAAATATTTACAGTCTGAAGAGTGTAAGAGGCAGGTAATGTCATTTTCTGAATTTGCAATGAGCAAGATGGCAGCTACCATGGCACAGAAATGACAGACTACAGTTTGATGGCAAGGTGTATTGGTACCTATATTATGTAGGTTTGTACAACATGGCAGAGGTGAGACCAAGTGAAAGAAAATGTATTTAGGTATGCTATTAAGGCAGTGTTTACAGCTAAATCAAAGATGTTTTGCATAGATATGGTGATAAAATCTGCTTTTGAAGAAAATCTACAACAATTGTGGTAAGCTGGATTGGCCTTTCTCTGCTATAAGCTTCATGTTGTTGGTAGACAGAGACCACATTAATGAGATTTGATGGAGGAGGAGCACATGACATAGACAAAATTGTTTCTTCATCTGATGAACTGTCAATGCATGAGTTGTGAGAGCCAGCTTTGGCCCCAGGACAGGGCAGACTCCTGCTTTAAATTGTTACTGAACTTTCAAAGCCAGTTTGTCGCCTAGTTGTCAGTCCTACTTTAGAGCAGACTGTAATAGAGAAGAAAAAAAAATGTATAGGTTTTGTGATTGAAACCGGCTATAATAGAACTTGTATTAGAGATTCATGAGGAAGGACCGCCGATTGTAAAATGTGAATAGCAGCTGCCCAGAGAGATCACATAGCAACAATTTCACCCCAGTGATTTTTTTTAACACAAGCAAATTTACATTACACAGGAAAAAAATACATCTGGCAGATACCTTTTTTAATCGTTTTTTTAATTTATTTTATTGCCATAATCACTGTAACCCCACTGCACTATCCTAGCAGCATGGCTATTTGAGAGGTCACTGGTGCTATCAGGACTACACTTCCCATGGCCCCTGAGTTGTTTCTAGTTCTGCTGGCTATCTTGTGAAAATAAACTAGGTCTGCATGCTAGATGGAACTCAGCCAAGGCGGCTATTCGTGTCTACCCTTGGCCAAGAATCGCGCATGTGTACAATTGTTCCCTGAGCTGCCAGCAACCTCTGAGAGCATTATTCCCTTCCTTACCTCCAACTTTCCGAACGCAGATCCATCATGTGACACGCTGTCGTCCCTCTCCATATCGAAGTTACAAGTTGCTCTACTATACCATAGCGATGTGTCTGTGGTGCTTGTTAACCTCCGTGCCGCCATCAAGATTGAGCTCAGTCTTTATGGGCAACACGAATGGTGGGGGTGCGTGCACCTTTCTTGCGTCTATGGACATTGTAGAATCTATAAATTACATAAGCTGAAACACCACTATATACATTAGTGATTATAAACTGATTGTCAGCGTGGCGGACCAAGTGGTTAGCTGTCTGACTTTGATTCCATTTCCTCCAGTGAGACTATTTGTGGGGAGTAAAAGTGTGTCTGGGAATGGAAGTAACATTATACTAATAATTGTGTGCTTCTAGGTAGATGTGGTCAATGACATGCTAGTAATTATGAGTTGATGCAAATTTTGTTTATTTTATGCAGCTTGGAATTAGTATGATTTTGAGCCAATTCTGAAAAATGCCTGAAGAAGAAACTTAAAGTTTTGAAAGCTTGCAGAAAAATCTTGTACACAGTCATGAAAGGTATCACCTAAACAACTTTTGTTATGTCTTCAGATCCTCTCTATAACTAATGAAGAGAATCTGAAGACATAACTTCCGTTGGCCAAAATAAGAATTGCACAGAAGTGTATTTAAAATATGCTTACGCACATGCGCACTGCAATGTGAACACAAAAAATGTAAAATACGAGAGCCGCCATTGACTTAAATGACTTTCGTTCAACTTGCTTCACTGCCAATGTTGCCCGGTAACGAGCTGTTGCTTTTGCGTCAGATGTGATGCTTCCAGCGCATCACACTGCAGCAGGTATGAATTGTCTCAAAAGTAACACCAAAAATGTGCAAGTGTGAAAGGGGCATTAAAGTATGCTTCCTTACAGTTCTGTCAGGGCACATATTTTCACAAAAAGCTTTGAATTCCAGCCATTTTTCAAAACTTTGTACTGTTCCCTTCTCAACAATCAACTGAGCTGCTGGTGTATCTTCTGAAAACTTGGCCTTGGGTTCACTATAATTGGTTGCCCCACTTAACCTGCTCGAGGCCACCATATATTATTTCACATGGCCTTAGATTAGGTAAAGGATCACTATCTGCCTGATGGTCGTTTACCTAGATTAGGCATGGGCAAACTTGGCCCTCCAGCTGTTGCGGAACTACAAGTCCCACAATGCATTGCAGGAGTCTGACAGCCACAGTCATGACTCATAAAGGCAAATGCATTGTGGGACTTGTTGTTCCGTAACACCTGGAGGGCCAAGTTTGCCCATGCCTGACCTAGATGCTGCTGTGCTGCTCGATGCAGCACAAAGTGATAAGAAATATCCATAGTGCCCATGGCTCCCTACAGCACTCATCCCACGCCATGCGATAACATTTGGTTGTGAAAAAGAAACCTTGATCCAGAGGGCCTAGTTTTGGAATATGTTTTCATTAGTTTCAATGTTTCTATTGGTGTGTGGTGGCATTTTTACCTCGACCGATGCGGGTGAAGTTCTCGTGCTAAATTTACTGCAATCATTGCAAAACCACCTTATTTGTTTGCGTTTTCTAATTTGTATGTTCTCTTCTTCACTCTCTGGAGCATCTCTGGTCATTTCCTAACCAATATTAACAGATCTTGGTTATCACTCCATCATTCTGCTATATTAACCCATCTCCTGTAGATCATCTTACCTCTAGGAATATAGGATAGTAGATAGTGGTAACTAGCTAGAATTAAATCACCTTGCTTAAACAAATGAAATGTGTGGAAATAATTGCAAATCATATGCAGGAGAACACTGACTTTTTACCACCTAAAATTGGCAGTGAACAGCAGCAGACCAGAAATGGAAATTGGCAGGTACCACTGGATGTACGGGAGTTCAAGGCCACAGCAAGTGCCAGCAATGAGCGGCAGTATGAGTCCCTTGGGGACTGGAGGTAAATGGGATAGATTCTGAGTGAAAATGGAGTGCAGTAGTTAATAGCCAATGCTTATCACTTTTCATTGTCCAAATGACACGTTGCATTGTGGCTGGCAGATGATTGCTTCTTGTGTAAATTAAATATGATCTTTTCTTTCCTGTTGTAATTAAGCCACAGTCATGGTTTTATATGCGTGATGAAGACCATAAAAATGTCATCTTCAACAGACTAGTGACAAATGCTAAATTAGCCGCTGTTCTTTACAAAGGTCATATCATTTTGATAGACATGGTAAACACTAAAATATACTGGTAGTTGGCAGGTTATGTTCCAATTTAAAGTATACAGTACAGAGAAATTTTTTTACATGAATGGTAATACTAGAAGCTGTTAACATTATGAGCCCACACATAGTTAACTATGACTGGTGATCTGCTGCAGCCCAATATATAACCAAGGCACTTCCCACAGCCACGGTCAGCATTATTTTTGTTTGTTTTTGTTGCTGGTGGCTTACAAGGCATTTTATTGATAAGGTGTAAGAAGTATCAGCTACAAGAACACTTTTGAGAAAAAGGTCCATATGCAATTAACTTTTTCTCCTAGGTGATGTTCTTAAAATTGTCAATAAAATGCTTTTTGAGCCACCAGAAAGCAAGAAAATACTCAAATGGTTTTGATAGAACTTTTTCACCTACTTCTTGGTACTTTTTCAGTTGAATAGTGCTGGAAAGGTATTTTAAAAAATAGAAGATGAAAAATGATCTTCTAGGAGAAAGGTTGGGAGAAAAAGTTAATTGCATAGGGGCCAAAGTGAATTGAAGAAGGGCCATGGAGTTTCTTTTGTCACAAAGGCTGCAGAGGTGTTAAAAGGATACTGTAGGGGGGTTGGGGGAAAATGAGTTTAACTTACCCAAGGCTTCTAATGGTCCCCCGCAGACATCCTGTGCCCGCACAGCCACTCACCGATGCTCCAGCCCCGCCTCTGGTTCACCTCTGGAATTTCAGACTTTAAAGTCTGAAAATCACTGCGCCTGCGTTGCCGTGTCCTCGCTCCCGCTGATGTCACCAGGAGCGTACTGCGCAGGCACAGACCATACTGGGACTACGCAGTACGCTCCTGGTGACATCAGCAGGGGCGAGGACACGGCAACACAGGCGCAGTGGTTTTCAGACTTTAAAGTCTGAAATTCCAGAAGTGAACCGGAGGCGGGGCCGGAGCATCGGTGAGTGGCTGAGCGGGCACAGGATGTCTGCGGGGGACCATTAGAAGACCTGGGTAAGTGCAACTCCTTTTCCCCCGACCCCCCCCCCCCCTTACAGTATCCCTTTAAACACAGCAATGTGGAGTGTGGTTTGCCTTCTTGGGTCACCCTAAGCTGCTTGGGTATACTACAGCAATGTGGATGAATTGATGGGCAGTACATCTGTTTCATTCATTTTTATTTAGAAAATGTATTTTTTTTTTTTTTTATCTATAAAAATAATACAAGCAATTTACATAGAGATAGAAATCAAGGATTACATTCTTTCAGAAATTTCATATTTTCCATATATAAATGCGTATTAGCCGTGGACCCGAAGACCTAGTTGTCTCAGAGTGTAAAAGCAAACCACTACTGTCAGGAACTGCACTTCTAATAGGGCGGCCGTGGAACAGATCTCCTATTCTAATCACAGCTATCTGCTTAGCTTGCCAATAAGACGACTGAGGAACAGATCTCACTTTATAATCACCGCTATCCACTTATATTGCCAATACTTCTATGTGCTGGTACCTTTGTAGAGCAGCTCTTCTTGCTAATGGCTAAGTTAATGTTTATTAGAAATGACCTTTGCATTTCAACTTGCAGGTAGCTGTTAGTTTACCAAACTGTAATTCTAAGTTTTCTAAAAAGACAAAAGGAAGAAATCGAAAGACCACAATAGTGTTGTGTGTCAAAGAAATGTGGTTGTACCAGTAGGTTCTATGTAACAAATTGCAAACAATTAATACTCACAAGGGTGGGTTACCACAAGAGCAACCACTGTATAGTTAGGTGGGGAATATGAACCTGACTCCACTCACGTTAAGAAGTCGCTCTCTAGATTTGAAGAAAGGGAACGCCACACCCTGGTGGAGACACAGTATGCAAAAGTAGTTCAAAAGAGGTGCCAAAAAGATTAATATATTCTAAAAACCGTTTAATAAGGTAGGTAGTGGTGGGCTTGCCTCCCTATAGATGACTTGATTTAGTTGACTTCAAGCAAAAAATTCACGTTATTATATATTCCATTGTGCTTTATGAACTTTTTTGTGTAGATTCGTCTATTTGATGCCTTTGTTGTATTATTATTTGTAATTCTAAATTGCATTACTTTTCTATTCTGGAATATATACTTTGTATGTCACTAGCTTTCAGTTGGAGCGCTCAATAGGATGCTAACCATTCCAAGTTGATGCAAATGCATGCTTATTTTTTTTAAATCTATAAATGTTTGAAAGTTGTCCAGTCGAATGAAGCAGTTGGTGCTTTTGATTAGTCCATATACAAGCTATAACATTTGGCATACATTTTGCATAAACTCCATTATAAGAATCTCATTGGCCATCCTTAGTACAGATGGCGCAGGAATGTTCATCTTCCTGTAGGAGAAATTGGCTGCATTGTGCAGGAGGAATTGATGCTAATCTACAAAGCTAAGTGACCGGAAGGAAGCTCTGATGCTCCTAGTTGTGCTAAGTATCATACACTCCTAGCGGTTCTGGTTCACCATCTGCTCCCAGGTGTCAGTCTGTTATAGATTAGTGTGGAGTAGGTGAGAATTTGAATATTCATGATAAGCACTCTAAACTAGTATGTGCTATTAATAGTAAAGCTGAACTGGAGGGATTGCTTTTATCTCAATGAAGGTGGAACTTCACTTTAATATCTACAAAGGTTTTGAATGTTTAGAACAACTTCACCAAAAGGTCTGTTATACATCACTGTAAAACAAAACCCATTTTTTAAAAGAAAAATTGTTTGATTTTTACATTTTTTCTTCAAGGCTTTCATTTTGACAACAGTTGTTAACGTACGCATCAGAATTTGCAGTAATTTGAATCTCCACTCTGGTTTTTACCATAATTGTAGTCATTGGATTAAATAAGGTTTGGGTAATCCTATTACATTTATGTGCTCGTAATATGAAGGCTTCCCTTAACAATTAGCTAATTTATATTAAATCTGTTTCATTCTGCTATACAATAATTGTCCAGGGTGTACAGAACTACATTTGCTGCCTGTTTGACCAGAAACAGAAGTAGCATAATAGTGAAGTTTTATGCTTTTAGGGTTTGTCTTTTATATATGCTCTTCTGTCTTGTGTGATGTTGTTGCAAAGTGGGACCTTTGGTAGACTGACGGTCTTTCATGACTCCGATCATTAAAGAGAACCTGAATGGAGTGCAATGTGAAGGTTACCATATTGCTTCCATATACCATTGCTTGACTGTTATTGTTGAAGTTACACACTTGAAACAGCTATGAATGTGGTGGAAACTGACATCATAATATCTGAACATGCTCCTTCTCAGTAGAGATGGCCTATGAGATGTAAATAATTCTTGTATGCAGATTTAATTAAACTTGTATGCAGCTTTGGAAACAGACCAAAATTGACAGGAAGTTAATTTGATTAGCCCATTTCCAAGCTGCATACAATCGGCATTTATTTGCATGCAAAACAGAATTGTTTGCATGTCACTGACCATCCGCATTTCTCACTGATTTATAAAGCGTTAGAAGAGGATCAGAATGATGGCCAAGTAGCATTTCAACAAAAAGTCAGCAATGGCACTTTCTGTAGTACGTTATTTTCACTTCACAATTCCTTTTAACGTGAACATGTACGTGGACATAGCACTACCCCATGTCAAAAGGCTTTTTAGACTGGCGATTATAAAAATGGGGAGCAACATAAAACTTTTGATTAGCTCTCGAGTCAGGCAAGAGATTATTAGACAACCTCATTAAAGATTTTCGGAACGTCCCTATTTCAAATGCACTGCAATTACCATATATTCCGGTGTATAAGACTGGGTGTATGACGACCCCCCCCCCAACTTTTCTAATTAAAATGTAGAGTTTTTGATATACTCGCCATATAAGACCCTCTTCCAACCCTCTTCCAATGCACACCAAAAAAAAAAGAAACAAATATAATATACTGTATACTGTTGCTATGTATGAACAGGTACTGGTGCTGTACTGTATGTGGCACCCAGTATATAACAGTACATAGGCGATTGACAGATTGGATTGGTCAACTCTCCCTAAGTGGATTGGTCAGCTCTCCTTGTCTACCTGTTTATCAGAGCGGTATGGAAGAATAGATTGCGCTGTGCCCATAAAACACACCCCTTTCACCCTTCTGGCCCAACCTTGTATCCTATTTATCTCCTTCTCTGCCTCTCAGATCTCGCACATGTGCGCCTGTGTCGCTTCATTACAGTCCTCCGCAGCGAGATCTGAGAAGCGGTAACGTGATAGGGCATATCACCCGGCATCAATGATACCCGGCGTATAAGATGACCCCTGACGTTTCAGATGATTTTCAAGGGTTAAAAAGTAGTCTTATACGCCAGAATATACTGTAAATAACAAACAAAACTAGCCTTCTGGACTGGCAATACCTCATTATAGAGCAGTTTCAATATCCAGATTCAGATTATGCACAGGTTTCTAGCATATAAACATTTACAGTTTTGAAATCCTTTTGCAGGCGATTTTAAATGTCACTGTGGAAAATCCTAGCCAAAGAAATATGAATTAGTAAATAAATCTGACATGCAAAGTATAGTGTTATCTACATGAATATGGCCGGTTTACATCCAGCCATTGGTATGGTTGTAGGGAACTTATTGATACATGTAGTTAAATTAACTCTAGTCAAAACCTCTTTTGGTTTTATAGCAGTGGGGAAGTGTAAGAACCTCTGGGATGGTTTTATTATTTTCTGTCTGCCCATTGGTGAAGTTGCCCCTCTTACTGTCTTTAGTGAAGCATGTTATAAGACAAGGGAAATGTGACCCTCAGCATTACTGTCCACAGCTTGGTGAATAAGTGAACAACCATCTCTGGGCACTCCGGATTCTTCCCGCATCCCAAAAACATAGAGATTTATTGGCTTCCCCCTTAAATTGGCCATAGACTACCATGGACACATGACTACGGCAGAGACTAGACTGTGAGCTCCTTTGAGGGACAGTAAGTGACAAGACTATACTCTAGGAAAGTGTGTAAACATACTATAGTCAGCACCCAGGATTGGACTAGTCCATTCATTCCTTATTTTTCTATTTATTTTTTATAAACCAAACCATCTGGCAAGTTATATCTCTTCCAGCTGGCGAGCACATGAGGAAATGTGGTAGGCGTGTCAGGTTTGGTTATCCATTACAGATTTAGCGTGTTGAATTTGAACCCGCACAAGGTGGAATCTACTTGGTTGTGCTGAGACCTGTACTTGGTCTTCTTTAGTCCATAATGCACTAATTTATTGAAGAAGCTTACAGTTTGCCTTTGTGGTGCCTGCTTTTACAGAACTTAGTTTTTATTCTACCTATTGGACATTTACTTAGAAGGCTTCTCACTAATATTACTAACTCCTCTTTGCATTATAGAATAAAAACAAAAAGCATCACTACTGATTATCAAAGCTTGTCAAAGCCCTCTGACTTTCAGTACACACTCGACTTACTAGACTTGTTTTACATGAAAAATATTTTTTACACTTAGACATTCTTTCAGAGTTCTTTTTTATAAGTTCTGTGAACAAAGTTTAGAATCCTCCTCTTTTGTATTGCTTCCTGACCTTAATCAATGTTTGACATATTCAGGTCAAGGCAATGTTCTTGGTTCACATTAGATGCTACCCCGCTGCCCCTGTTCTGGAATGCTCTGGTTTCCCAGCTTTGCATATGAAAAGTCTAGACTTCCTGAGAACCTAGGGAGACAATTCTGCTTAACAGCTTTCACAGCTGACAAGGGGGAATGTGTGAGAATATTTGAATCACCATCACTTCAAGTGGATAAAGGAGTCCCAGCATATATGTAGACCACAAAGCAGCCAATATCTGTAGTCCCATCAGCAGACTGAACATGTATGCAAAATGTCACCTGTCATCTGAATGTGTATGGTAGAAATAATATGATCAACCATAAGTAACAAGAAGGTTCAAGCAGTGGTGTGACTTATCCCATCAAAATGGGAAAAGCCAAATCTGCAACATGCATTGCAGTATTTATGCAGTCTAGTGCAAAATACCCATCAAGTTTTTGTATCCTGCAGTGCTGTGTAGTCAAAGCAAAGACACCTGTTATTGTTTGCTGCATTTTGTGCATTGCTCTTTTGTATGAATGAAAGTGAATGAAAATCACTTTCTTCAGTCATGCAATTTAGTAGTAAAAATGACCCATGTTTGGGCTTCCTTTACGTTGTAGATGAATTGGGTTGTGGCACAATGTTCACAGATTTGTATAATTATGGCATTTCAGTCACTGGTGTGACTTAAGAGACATACATTTAAAGCATCTCACAAAAGTGAGTACTCCTCACATTTTTGTAAATATTTTTTAATGTGGCAACACTGAAAATATATCTAAACTGCTAGCAACAAAAGTGAGTACACCCCTAAGTGAATGTCAAAATTGTGCCCCAGCACTACCTTAAAGTGAACCTGAGATGAGGGTTGATGAGTTTTATACATACCTGGGGCTTCCTCCAGCCCCACTCTGTGCAGATCGCTCCCTCGCTGCAGTCTAAAGCCTCTTAGATTGTCCAGTATCAGCTCCGTTCTCCACGGCCAGTTGGATGTACTGCGCTTACCGCCTCGCCCTACTCTCAGCTGTGGGAATGAGACGGGGGGGGGGGGGGGGTCCTCAAGTACTACCAACCGTGCATGTTTTGTGGTGAAACTACATTCACTGGTTAGGTAATTAGTGTCTCAGCAGAGCTGATTAGACATTAATGGCTGTGTGTTATCTATTTTTTTTTTCCTAGAGTAGCTGTGACAGAACAGTAAAAAATGTTTCCCTCTGCTTTATTGCCCATATATGTACCCTACCTACCTTTGTCTCAAAGCAAAAATCTCTACGTTTCGACTTGTATGTACATTGGAGGCGCAAACCTCAATAAAAGCTAGAGATGTTCTAAACAGTCTTCAGTCTAGCTTAGTGATCTGCAGGCTTGGCTCTCCAGCTGTTGAGGCAAATGCATTGTGGGACTTGTAGTTTCTTAACAGCTGGAGAGCCAAGTTTGCAGATCACTGGTCTAGCTACATAAGGCAAGGGTAGCATTTTGAAACTAACTCAATTGCTGTCACAAGGTGCTGTGTTGCCAACACCTTTTAAAAGTGTTCTCAATGTTCTAGCACTTCATAATCTAAATTGTTCTGCTCTCACTGTATGCTTTATACATCCTAGTCTGATTACATTATGATGTTTTAGGTAGTTGGAAGTAGGTTGAGACCCTGCACTAAAATACACACCTTTAACCACTTCGCATCCAGACCTTGTTTTCAACTTATTGACCAGAGCAGTTTTGACAGTTTAGCTATGTCCCTATTTAATCAGAAATAACTTTATCCCTACTTATGACACAGAATGAAATATATATTGTTTTTTTCAAGACCAACTAGGCTTTCATTGTATGCCATTTTTTCCCTCAAACAATTTTGTTTTCTATGAATTTTAATGGGAAAACAAAGAAAAAAATAGAAAAAACATGTATTTCTCAGTTTTACCAATTCCAGTTTAAAAATAAAAAGTGCTACTGTCGATAAAAAACACACATTTTGTTTGGCTATTCTTACTGCTTATCACAAAACTTCGATTATGTTCCGGTCACAATTTATGGTAAAGATATTTGATTCTGAAATAGTGCTACAAAGTGTGTTTTTCACTATGAAATGAGAAAATAAAGTACCTTTAATAGTAAAAATCAATCTCATTAGCTCAGGAAACTTATATTCCTATTCACCAATTAGTCCTGCATCAGATAGTGCCAGAAATATGCACAGGAGCAAGCCCAATCCTGCACAGCACTGCTTCTGCTACAAGACGTATATCTACTGACCTGTGGCTTAGATGAAGTCCCAGAGGACGTATATCTACTGACCTGTGGACGAAGTGGTTAAAGAGAATCTGTATTGTTAAAATCACACAAAAGTAAACATACCAGTGCGTTAGGGGACATCTCCTATTACCCTCTGTCACAATTTCACCGCTCCTCGCCGCATTAAAAGTAGTCAAAAACTGTTTTAAAAAGATTGTTTATAAACAAGCAAAATGGCCACCAAAACAGGAAGTAGGTTGATGTACGGTATGTCCACACATAGAGAATACAACCATACACAAGCAGACTGTATACAGCCTTGCTTTTGAATCTCAAGAGATCATTTGTGTGTTTACCTTCCTCCCCCTGCAGCAATCATCCACTGAAGAGTGACAGGCTGATTGTTTCTTCCTGCAGACAGCTCTGTGTCTGTAATTCCTCAGTATGTGACAGCCCAACCAGCTCAGAGGATGCTTTATCCAGCTTGTAATAGGCAGGCAGCTCTATTCTCTCACTGACAAGAGAGCAGAGAGGCTGCCTAATCTAAATAACACACACGGGAGTGTGCATAGAGGAGGCCTGGAGGAGGGGGCGTGCATAACAGATCAACAACACTGAAGAGTTGGCAGCCTTCCAGACACAGGGCGACAAATCCGACAGGAGAGAGATAAGTTGATTTATTACAGAGATGGTGATGGTAGAAAGTGTTGCAGTAAACAAGAGCACATTAGAATAGGTTTAGGAACTTGTAGGATAGTAGAAAAAAGGATGACATTTTTGTTAGTCTCTTTAAGTAAACCTGTCACTTTCTAAACTATATCACCTCCATGCACTTTTAGTTTGTCTTTAAAGTATACCCAAGGTAACCTGATGTGTGTGTACAGTGCCAAACATACTAGCTAGGCTGTGTTTCTTCTTTTCTTTCTTTGCTTGAAAGAGAGAACCTTCAGGCATGCAAGTGAGTTTCTTTCTTGTCGGCCCCTTGTTGGATTATAGTGGAACCACACTGATGAGGAATTGCAGCCAAAAAAACTCCCCCACTGTAGAGAACTTCTGAGAGAAGGGAATAGATAAAGAAGGTCAATAGTTCTTATAGTTTATCTCTGGGACACTTAATAGATTGCCATTGAGCAGAGACAATAAAATATTTAATCTACTTTGTAAACCTATAACCACTAAAGGCCTATACACACGTCGGATTTTTGCGAACGACGGGTCGTTTGAACGTCCCGTCGTTTAGTCGTCCGTACGCCAAATCGGGCGTGTACAGACTGTCGTTCTGATCGCTCAAAACCAGTCTTATCACCCGAACGACAGTCTGTACACACGCCCCGATTTGGCGTGCGGAAGACTGAACGACGGGACGTTCAAACGACCCGTCCGCAAAAATCGGGCGTGTGTATGGGCCTTAAAAGTGCACCTCTGGCTGTTTGGTCCCTCGCCGTCTCCCCAGGCTGCTTCAGTCGCCCCTGGACAGTCTGGTTGACGGCGCCTGTGCAGTACTACTGTGCAGGCACAGAACGCTCCCATCTACAAGAGCACAATGAGCAACAAAGCAAGACTTGGCCACAGTACCGGCCCATCCAGTGGTGGTACCAGAGTGGACTGGGGAGATTGAGAGTGACTGAACAGCCTGAAGGGGGCTGGAGGAAGTCCCAGGTAGGTATAAATCCTGACACACTATTCGTTTGAGGTACACTTTCACATTCCTGGACGTAGATTCTACATCCAGGATAGTCCCCTCCTGTGTTCCTGCACATTCAAAGCGCTGCCAACCGCCGCACGTGTGTGTGCTCTCACTTATGCTTGTGCATAATCTGCTTTGCAAGTAGCAGCAGTCATTGAAAGTTAGGCAAAAAAAAAAGTTTTACAAGTTAAAAAAAAAAGGTAGTGACCGGTCACAAAGTGTTTTTTCTTTTCCTCCAGTCAGTTTTAACCCCTATTTAGCCTATTAACCTCCTTTTTAACACCTGTAACACATACACATGTTAATGCACCTTTAATGATTGTCACCTGTAGTGATCGGATGCGATCATTAGAGTGACAGTTCCGGCACCCAATGCTCTACAGGTGCATTGCTCTGTTGTTGCTTAGTGATACATCTGCACAGCACTCGGGCCCCCAAACTGTCGCCCTAGCAGCCACATCTGATTGCCACACACACACACAGGCTGGGGATAATGCACCACCGAATGCCTAGCTAGTAGTGAAATAAGGCATATGTGGTATCATTTTAATCAGGAAGGGCCAAATATATATTTATTTGGATTTTACAACTATAGGGCTAGTCATGTGAAAATTGGGAAGGTGAAACCAGGGAAAATGGATTATCTGAATTTACATCCAATTTTTCCCTAGAAAAATGCCTATAAAATAAAAATTCAGGAAAAAAAACATTTACCATAGAAAGCCTAGACGGTCCTAAAAAAACTATATATATCATTTGGATGTTATTAGTAATTAAAAAGTTATTGCTGTTTCGATAGTTATACAACTAAGTGTCAAAATTGTTAATGTACTGGGTAAAAACCCAGGGATGTGAAGTGGTTAAACATAAAATTGAGATATCTAAATCATTCATTTTTAGGAGTAGGATACATACAATTGTTTCTCATCAGTATATTTTCACCTCAGGTACTCTTTAAGAACTGCCTCCAGGATAACTATATTATGGAAACTTTGACTTGCTCTGCAAAAGCTTCAGTTGACCTTGCCCCTCACATCTCAGGAGCTTCGCTATTTGCAGTAATGGCTGCCCATCATACTGATGGATCAGCAGGATGGCTCATGAGGCAGGAGGTAGCAGGACTGTGGTAGCCACCGCTGAAAGTGAAAACTGTGGAAAGTAATGATTTACATAAAAAATTAAAAAAAAAACACTTGTGGGATTCCAGGGGTGTGTTAAAAGGGAAAAAAAGCGGATGTAGGAATCTCTAGGCACAACTACTTTTAATAAATCGTAATTTAATTGCCATTAGATTTCATAATTATTGGTGAGTGAAACAGCAGTACAAACAGTTTGTCAGATCTTTTCACACATAAGGTCCACTGTTGGCTAGGATTAGCACGTGATGATGGTGTAATGTGACCGTTGACATTGCCTGGCCATTGCTGGCCTCACGCCTAGTGAAGCAATTAAAAACTTTTCACTCTGCCAGGACATGGGGGATGTTCCCAGGAAACAGGATTACCTCACATAGTCCATGAGATGTTTCTTAAGCAGTCCACTATAGGCAGAAACCTGGGCCTGACTCTGTGACAAATGTTCTACTTTCATTGTAATGAGGTCATTTAACAAGCCAGTCCCTTACAGGCTGCAATCTTCATATTTTTTTGTGTTTTTGTTTTTCAGCTAAACAAAGGAGGACCCTTTTCTTCATGACAATTTTATTCCCTCATATACTTGCATCCTGGCCCATAACTAACATATCCAGTTGCTTATTATATAGGTGTTAAATGCTGCCGTTCTCCTCAAGTCCTCAGCCCTTGTTTTAGCTGGCCCTCCTTCTGTGAATGTGTTAAATTTGCAGCCAGGATCAGAAGCAGCACTGAGCAAGTTGCTGGGCCATTATTAACTTGTTTCTATGACAACAGCTGCTCACAAGCCTGAGGACAAAAATGTTTTTATTCTGCTGTGTTGAACAAAGGGGTTCTGGTGATGCTTTGGACAAAATGGTCTTTGAAAGCAAGAGACATTGATGTGTTTGTACTATGTAGTTTATATTCAGGGTTATTTTCTCTCTCTGTGCCATAAAGTTAAACAAGTGTTAATTTTTTTTTTTTTTTTTTTTTTTTTTTTTAGTTTTACAACATCATTTTACAGTTTATATTTCTCCAGAAGTATCATTCTTAATTTTTTTTTTACATTTATCTTGCACATAGGTAAATAGCTAAGATGCTGGCTATAAATGTTGGCTATAAATTCAGGGTTTTAAACCCCATTCAGGCCCCCTGCACACTGCAAATCCGATTTGCGTTTCCGATTTGTGATTCCGATTTTCCCTGGATGCTATCAAAACAAAAAAGAAAACGCAGTAAAAACGCAGCATGCAGTACCAATTAAAAATTGGAAACGCATGTAAAAGCACGCCAAATCTGAATCAAAATTGCATGTAGTGTGCAAGAGATCTCAGAATGATTGTCTACTTCTTAAACTGTAGTATTCCCACTTTTTTTGCAGAGGTGTTCACCTTTAAGGGAACGTGTTAGAGGCTGCTTTGCTTTAGAACAACAATCTACATCTATATGTGTTCTGCCAATCTCCCACTGTACAAAAGGCTTTCAAAAGAAGTTTGTCATAACTCTTAAGGCCCATACACACGTCGGATTTGCGCGAACGACGGGTCGTTTGAACGTTCCGTCGTTCGCACGTTTCCGCATGAAATCCGGCGTGTGTACAGACTATCGTTCGGGAGATAAGACTGGTTACCAGCGATCCGCCCGGCGGATCGTTGGTAACCAGTCTTATCTCCCGAACGATAGTCTGTACACACGCCGGATTTCATGCGGAAACGTGCGAACGACGGAACGTTCAAACGACCCGTCCGCGCAAATCCGACGTGTGTATGGGCCTTTAGTTGGTTATACACTATTCAATTATCACTTAATTCTGATTGATAGGATTGGTTAATTTTACAATTAACTAAAGACCAACAATGTGGATTAATCTTTAGATCTATTTTGGGCCATAGTATTGATTGGAAGACTCTATTTATCAATGTTTAAATCCACTTCAATGTACAATGGGTTTTCCATAGATAATGTAGAGCTGCAGAGATGACGCTAGCACCTCTGCACTGCTTGGATTTCCACCATTCTATCCTCTAGCTCAATCTCTGATAGCTGCTGGTGTGGTGAGGTGAATATAAGGCTGCACCATCTGCTACCCATGGAAACCTGCATTTGTGGAAGAAAGGAGTTCTGGACCAGTGCTGAACTGATGCCGACAAACCAGCTTACATGCATATTTCATGCAATACAAAACTGGGCAAGTTAAAACTGAAAAGAAGTGCATTTGATTGACCAGATGCCAGAATTCTTGCCATTTCATTGACCATCTCCAGTGCGTTCTAGTCCAGTGCTGTTTGTTTAACATTAGATAAACTGTCAATCTTGTAGACAGTCATATCTCTATTGAACAAGAAGTTTGATTGAGGTAAGCGGTTTTTGTTTGTGGGCTTAATAATATCTTACATCAGAGAGTCCTGACACTCTACTTGAATGTTTTGGTCCAACTGTCCTTTAAGTATGTTGCATACAGCTAGAGTGCCAGGCTTCTCTGCCTCTATGCGGGGACTGACATCTAGTGTGAATATTGTTATTCTGGTCAACTCACAGATTTGAATAAATTAGAGAGAGTTGAGCTTAAAGAGAAAATCCGACCAAGAATTGAACTTTATCCCAATCAGTAGCTGATACCCCCTTTTACATGAGAAATCTATTACTTTTCACAAACAGACCACCAGGGGGCGCTGTATGGCTGATATTGTGGTGAAACCCCTCCCACAAGAAACTCTGAGTACGTACTCTTGGCAGTTTCCTGTCTGTGAACCTTGCTGCATTGTGGGAAATGGCTGTTTACAGCTGTTTCCAACTGCCAAAAAAGAATGCAGCAGCTACATCACCTGCCAACAGTAAAAATGTCACCATGTAATGTCAGAATGTAAATCAGGGATTTAAAAGATTTTACAATGGGCAAACACTGACTAAATTATTTTTTACATAATTGTAAAAATGAAGCACCCTTTTTTTTACTTACATTATTTTCACTGGAGTTCCTCTTTAACTGCCTTTCCCTCTCGGTTTAACCATATCCCTTGTCCTCATGTCATACAAAGCAATTCAACCAACTGAAAGGTTCTGTCATTCTTATGTGGATGCCCAGTGCCTGTGCTAATACAGCCCAGAGAGAAGTCACTAATACATATTCACTTTTTAGTGGCTGTAGGGGCAATGAGTAGAATAGAGGGTGTTTAAAAAAAAAATAAATAAATAACAGTTCAGAGAATAATCAATTGAGTCTGTTCTGTAATGTGATTCTGTGCAGAATATTGATGGGTTATCAGTGCCCAGAGGAAGTTTTAAAGTATCCAAGATGCAGGGATCATCCCATTCCCCATATGACTGTAATCATGTAGATGCTGAAGGATGCCAACAGAGGGGGCATTGCTGCACTTCCATTAACCAGAAATAAAGGAGTGTAGTAGGTTCCCCCTGGTTTAACTTGATCTTGTTTTACAATACAGATGCTAGTGACTGGTACATTAAGCTGCTTGTAGTGGCAGGCATGATTTTAAATATACCTAGGAACCACCAGTATGCATTTGAAAAAGAGAAGTGACTGCTTTCCTCCCCTATGTACTGGTATATTCCTGGAGTGAGAGAAGGAGCGTTGTGTCCAAACCATGCAGCACTCTACAGGTATAGGGCCAAGTGGAAGAGGTGTCTCTGAGCTTCAGAATGCTTGCCCTCCCCTTGCAATGCAAAACCAGCATATCACTATTAAGTAAACTTTTTTCCTTTTTTTTTTTTCTCTTGCTGATCACTTATAAATGGACAGTAAGTATGGAGTGGGGTTTCTGGGCAGGTTTGTTCAGGTTATAAACTTTTAAAGCAGAATTGAAAAACTCAAAAGCAATGTAATATGTAATCATGGCTTAGGTGAATGCAGTAAAATATAGTAGACCTGGATCTGGATGTTCCATTCAGTGAACCATTGCCAAAGTATGAAGTAAACTTGGACCATATTTAGAGTTATTAATCTCTAGCATTTGTCCAGCTGTTTCTATCAAATCAGAGAAGGCTTGCTAAATAAGGTAGCCAAGCAGCAACTTATCAGTTTATTCAGGCATACCGGTAATATACAGCAAGTATATAGTGTGTGTATAAAGTATGTATGTGTAGATTGATATAGATATGATTTCCTGTACTTCAACCACAAATTTCAACAAAAAGAGTTGACATTGATTCGCCCGAGCCTATATCATGTGACATAGTATTATTTATACAACTGCTAGCAGCATATGTATTGCAGGTTTGTACTAATATAAAAAAGATAATTAGGTTAAACATGCACATTGGTAAATACAGTATGCACAGCTTATTCGACATGTAAAACATACTCTACTATTAACTCTTAACTCTTCTACTATTACGATTAACGCTTCAGTAATATTACTATTAACGCTTTAGCAATATTATTATTATTATTGATTTATAAAGCGCCAACATATTCCGTGGCGCTGTACAAAGTAGGAAACAAACATGGGGTACATAATAATACAGACAATGCTATACACCAAAATACAAGATACATAATTAGTGACAAAATACAAAGAATGATACAAAAGCAAATTATAGAATTGGTAATGACAGTGATAAAATTAACATGATGAATAAAATGTATAATGGTTACCAAAACACAAAAGGGGGAGAGAACCCTGCCCTTGCGAGCTTACAATCTAAAGGGAATGGGGGGGGGGGGGGAACAGGAGGAGGGGTAGTATGCAGCAAATATATAGAGGCTGTGTGTTTTAGGACACCTAGTAGGGGTGCAATTTGGTCTTAGGACAAAGGGAAGTGGCCTAAGGTAGCGCATATGCTTGTCGGAACAAGTTTGTTTTTAGAGAGCGTTTAAAGGCAACAAAGGTTGGCGAGTGACGGATGTGTTGTGGGAGGGCATTCCAGAGGAGTGGTGAAGCGCGTGCAAAATCTTGTAAGCGTGAATGTGAGGAGGTGATTCTAGAGGAGGACAACAGAAGATCATGTGCCGATCTGAGATTGCAATTGGGTTTGTATCTGGAAATTAGTGAGGATATGTACCGGGGAGAGAGATTGTGGAGAGCTTTGTAGGTTAGGGTTAGGAGTTTGAACTGAATCCTCTGGTTAATTTGCAGCCAGTGAAGAGCTTGACAAAGAGGGTCGGCAGAGGAAGATCGAGAAGAAAGATGAATGAGACGAGCAGCTGAGTTCAGTACCGACTGGAGCGGGGCCAGTTTGTTAGACGGTAGTCCACAAAGTAGTACGTTGCAGTAGTCCAGACGAGAAATTGTGAGAGCATGTATTAACATTTTAGTTGTGTCTTGAGTGAGAAAAGGACGGATGCAAGATATATTTTTGAGTTGGAAATGGCAGGAGCTGGTTATGGAGTGAACATGAGGAATAAAAGAGAGAGAGGAGTCGAATATTACCCCCAAGCACCGTGCTTTGGGAACTGAAGTTATGGGTGTGTTATTAACATTTATTGTTACTTCAGGCAGGGAGGTGGACAGAGACGTGTAAAAAATTATTAGTTCAGTTTTACTCATATTAAGTTTTAGGAAGCGAGAGGACATGAAGGAGGATATAGCAGACAAGCAGTCAGGAACACCTTTAAGGAGGGAGTTAAGATCTGGGGCAGAGAGGTACAGTTGTGTATCGTCTGCATAGAGGTGGTATTGAAACCCGAATGAGTTGATTAAATCACCAAGACCGTGCATGTAGATGGAAAAGAGGAGAGGACCAAGGACAGAGCCTTGGGGGAACCCTGACAGACAAAGCATGAGGAGAAGAGATTTGATCTGAGTAGGAGACTGTGAAGGACCTTCCAGAGAGGTAGGAAGATAACCATGTGAGAGCAAGGCCCTTTATTCCTACATTTGAAAGTATTTGTAGGAGTAAGGTGTGGTCGACAGTATCAAATGCTGATGACAGGTCAAGAAGGATGAGTATGGAAAATTGACCTTTGGATTTAGCTGTAAGTAGGTCATTGGCCACTTTGGTAAGGGCTGTTTCCGTGGAGTGGTTAGAGCGAAAGCCAGACTGGAACTGATCAAGTAGGGAATTGGCAGATAAATAATGGCTTAATTCTGCATGTATGTGGCGTTCAAGTAGTTTGGATGCAAATGGGAGAAGTGAGACTGGGCGGTAGTTGGCGAGTGTGGTAGGATCTAGAGATGGTTTTTTAAGTAGTGGTGTCACAACAGCCTTTTTGAGTGGCGACGGAAAGATGCCAGTAGAGAGGGACAGGTTAAATAGCGTTGTTAGTGCAGGCAAGAGAGATGATAGCTGCGGAATGAAATTGGAGGGAATAGGATCCAAAGAACAGGTGGTTAGATTAGCTTTGGCAATTACAGAGCAGAGAGAGTGTTCAGAGTGGAGAGAAGGCAGTTAGAGAGCAGTCAATGAGAGGTGTGGAGGTGGGATTTGAGGGTTGCGTGGAGAATTCACTTTTGATTTTGTCAATTTTATCAGTGAAGTATGTTGCAAATTCTTCCGCTGATAAGCAAGGAGGAGGAGGAGGGGGATGGAGAATGGAGTTGAAGGTGCTGAACAAGCGTTTTGGATTGTGTAAATGGGCGGATATTAGGGAAGAAAAATAGGACTTTTTGCCACAGCGTGCGTTTCTGAAGTTGTTCAAGGCAATTTTATATGAGATGAAGTCCTCACTTGTGTTACTTTTCCTCCAGCGCCGTTCAGCTGCTCTAGAGCATCTTTTTAACTGTTTAGTGGTTTTGGTCATCCAGGGTTGGCGACAGACACGGTGAGGGCGGGCATTGACGAGGGGGGCGAAGTCGTCCATGACTTTTGTAATGGAGCTGTTGTAGTGTATAGCAGCTGAGTCTGGGTCAGTGATGCCCTGGCACCTCTCCTCACACAATCCTTCAGAGACAGATTGCATGTCTAGATTGCGATAGTTTCTGCGAATATGTGAGCGTGCTTGTACCAGGGTGGTAGGAAAAGAGGAGGAGAGAGATAAGCTAAGTAGGTAATGGTCAGAGAGTGGTAGTGGATCATTAGTAAAGTCAGAGACAGAACATAGACGAGTGAATACAAGGTTGTAATGATCCGCTCAGCTGCCTGCGCAGGCAGGCAGCTTTTTGACCACTGTTCAGGTCTGCATTCTGCAGGTCTCTGGAAAATAGATTAACTGTAACCCCTTAATTGCAGGAGGCCCCATGCACAGCAAACCTCACCTAGCCTGAGCAGAACACAGTTGTGCTAATAGTCACCCTCTGTATATAAAAGCTGAAATAGCCCACACTGCTATCAAAAATGTAGTGTGATCTGAAATGCAGATCGCTATATGCATAGGATTAGTAGCACATGCAGGAACCATGGAGAGGGTTAGTCAAGCAGTGAATTATGGACAGCTTCAGTAGGCCGCACCAGACAGACAGCTGGCTTTTATTATAACATCCTTGCTTTGGCCTGAACACTTCCATTCTAACGTCAACCTGCTTAATCACTGATGATGATGTGAAGATAAATCCGCTCAAACATGCATACAGGTTGTGTGAGGTGTTGGGTGTGCTGTGAATATATTGTGTATTCTAGCATCCAGTCAGTCCTCTGTAGCAGTCAACAGCTATGTATGTACTTCAGATGTTCTTCAGCTGATGCAATCATTGCTGATTATTTTGGGCTCAAGATCGTAGTACTTATCGAAGTACTGTGTGTACAGGTGTCCCCTGTCATCACTATCCACCTCCTCAGAGATCCGTCACGACGGACCTCTCTCCCGTAATTATTGTTCTATGGGAACTTCACAGGAAAATCCTGCAGTACATTGATTTGTTTTTTGCTTGGAGCATATGACCCGCCTTTTGCACCTCCTACATTTCTTTTTCTGCAGTACATTCTCTTTCCACTTCATAAAACAATATAGTGAAACTATATCCATTTCCTTGGTCTGGAGCACATCCTTTAAAGCCATCCAATTGGAGGGGTGTGCAATAAGGGCAAGACCATTGCTATTCTTTCTACTGAACAGCAATTTCCCTATTCAAATACATGCTTTGCTCTCTGCAAAGCTGCATATACTAAACTATGAAGTTGGAGGAGGCAGAATCCGTAGACCCGCTGCACCTGAATACAATTGCAGTCAGCCAGAAACCTCAATGGAACAGCGACACATCCAGACAACCCACTGTCACCAAAAACATCACAATTATTATTAAGTATTTATATAGAGCCAACAGTGGTTTTCAGAATGTATATGGTTTTCTTACTAACTGATCATTAGAGGAGCTCACAATCTAATCCCTCCTATAGTCATATGTCCATCGTACTCTAGGGCCCATTTACAGGGAAGCCAATTAATAGCAAATCAGTTGTTATAATTGTGTTGCATTATTCAAGGAGGTTCTCACATGCCAGTTTCTGTGCTTCAATTGTTAATCGGTGCCTTTAATGGGAAACACTAGAATTGTATGTTTCTCAAAACTGTTGCAGCTAGGGTTACATTCAGAAAAGGGGTTTGTGTCCTATACGTGCAATACACTGCCAGCTACAGCATAGCTCTCTAGAGGCGAGCGCTGATAAAACCGCACAGGAGATTTGGGCACAGCCGGCGACACCATAGGCCGTAATAGGAATTACGGCTATAGCAGTGCACAGTGAGTAACTTTGGCGCTGTCAGAAGACTGAGCTGAAGTTACTTTAAAAACCCTGTAGTTAATCCACCAGCAATAGCTGGAAGCCAAATTACATCATTCCCTACTATCCACGAGGACTTGGAGGGGGAATAGTAATTCATGCTACTGGGACCTGTGCAGGAGAAGGGTAAGCCGTATATCTGCTTTTTCCTGTGCCCAAATCCCGTAGGTACGCATGGATGAATGCTGCAAGTTAACTAAGCTAAGATGGGTTCTCTATCGTAACTAAATCTTACCAGATATTTCACTCGTTCTTCAGTGTTGTTTTGCCGTGTGTCATTTTACATCTCCAAACAATCTTTTCCATCCACACTGAGAGGAAAATCTGTTAATAAAGCTATTGAAAGTAATTTGGTCTCTTTAGCTATGATAGTGGATTTTATTGCTCAATCTAGCTATGACCCTCTCCTTATTCAGTTCTCCTTTTCCATAGTGTGTGGCTGTGTGGTGTAGAGAGCTATTAAGCACTCTACTGATAAAGCAGTGAAGTTGAAATGCGTGGTGCACTTTGAAGGGGTTGAGATGGGGTTACCATATGGTGCTAGTCACTAGGGACAGCTGTTGTGTCCTGGCTTCTATTATTCCATCCTGTCATACCAGATCTTTTTAGCAAGCAAAAGCAAGATTACACATCCCAAAGGGAGGCTTTCACAAAGATGTGCCATTCAGCTACAAGATTCATTTCGCTGTATGTATATATTTAACACCTGAGCTGATATTTTTGGCTGTAGAGAAAGCCAGTTTATTGGAGTAGTTGACAGTGTGTACAGTTTGAGGATGATGAAAGCTCAGCTCAGTTCTGCACAGTATCAAAGCACTGCTTAGATTTGGAATGCAATGTATTCCAAATACTTAAACCATACTTCATAACATTATTATGAATAATGTCTTTTAGCTGCACAGCACCTGCTTCTAGTTCAATGCTCTTCAGTTCTGGCTTTCTTACTCATCTTTCATTGTCTGCTGTGTGTTAAATGATTTCTTTATATTAAAAATAGGTAATCCTGCATATACAAACGTCATTTGATATATCTGGGAATAAACATTATAAGCCTAGTCCGGTAGGACAGGGCTAAGATTAACTGTATGATGAGGATACTTTCACCTAACTGAAGAAAAGGTCATGTGTAGCCATCTCTATCCATATGATATATCCATATCTAGAGCAGACGTCAGCGGGCTCACTGCCCACAAGCCACCTTTCTGTCTTCATTAAAGTGGAATTTCCTTTAAATTTATGAAGTACCGTATTCAGATGATTGCTGAAGATAGTGGAATTGGTTAAATACCTTCAATACCAAGCAGTTTTTTTTCCATGGAGCAAGTAAATGTCCCCAAAGGGAGAACTACATTCACATTTATGTACTTTGGTTCACTGTTCATGTAAATTATTTCTTTGTCTTCAGGTTCTATTGGTTACACACGGTTTCTAGGATTTTTGGCCTTTTGTGTGCTGAAGATTTTGTCTAGTGTTTTTTGGCTCTATTTTAAGGCTCACCTCCAGCATTAAGCAGCCCATACACTCAGCCGATTTTCTGGCCTCCCGATCGATCGATCGATCGATCGATCGATTGCAAATCGGTTGGCCAATCGACCGATCGACGGCCGATTTCGATCGATTTCGATGGATTTCCATCGAACTTGCAGGGTGGAAAATTTAGGTCGATCTGATGAGATTGCTTATCAGTTTGCATTGGCCTTAATGGAAATCTGATGGCAAAAAAATGCCATCAGATCGAATTTCAATAGATTTCAAACTGAAATCTATTGGAATTCTATCCTGGTAAAAAATGTTCTAAAAACGCATCAGATAGATCATCAGATGCATTTCTTATCTATCTGCTGCCAATCTGACGAGTGTATGGGCACCTTTAGATGTAGTAATTTCAATGTGTACATACTGCTTCCTACTCACAGTGACTAAGGCCTTGTTTGCATTAAATGTTTTACAGATGTGCCCCCAGTATTAGGTTGCCCCCTCTCTAGTATAGATAGCAGGATGTGCCCCCAGTATTAGGTAGCCCCCTCCCCAGTATAGATAGCAGGATGTGCCCCAAGTATTAGGTAACCCCCCTCCCTGGTATAGATAACAGGATGTGCCCCCAGTATTAGGTAGCCCCCTCCCCGGTACAGATAGCAGGGTGTGCCCCAGTCTTTGGTAGCTTCCTCAGTACAAATATCCGGATGTGACTTCAGTATTAGGTAGCCCCCTCCCCGGTATATATAGCAATTGTGCCCCCAGTATTAGGTAGCCTCCTCCCAGATATAGATAGCAGGATGTGCCCCCAGTATTAGGTAGCCCCTCCCCTGTATAGATAGCAGGATGTGCCCCCAGTATTAGGTAGCCCCCTACCTGGTATAGATAGCAGGATGTGCCCCTAGTATTTGGTAACCCCCCTCCCTGGTATAGATAGCAGGTTGTGCCCCCAGTATTAGGTAACCCCCCCTCCCTGGTATAGATGGCAGGATGTGCCCCCAGTATTTGGTAACCCCCCTCCCTGGTATAGATAGCAGGTGGTATAGATAGCAGGATGTGCCCCCAGTATTAGGTAGCCCCCTCCCCGGTATAGATAGCAGGATGTGCCCCCTGTTCTAGGTAGCCCCTCCCCTGTATAGATAGCAGGATGTGCCCCCAGTATTAGGTAGCCCCCTACCTGGTATAGATGGCAGGATGTGCCCCCAGTATTTGGTAACCCCCCTCCCTGGTAAAGATAGCAGGTTGTGCCCCCAGTATTAGGTAACCCCCCTCCCTGGTATAGATTGCAGGATGTGCCCCCAGTATTTGGTAACCCCCCTCCCTGGTATAGATAGCAGGTGGTATAGATAGCAGGATGTGCCCCCAGTATTAGGTACCCCCCTTCCTGGTATAGATGGCAGGATGTGCCCCCAGTATTTGGTAGCCCCCTCCCCAGTATAGATCTTTGCAATTCTGCTGTGGAACCATCCCCATAGGGTTCTATTGGTTCAGGACAACTGAAGTGAGGAATATGGAGGCTGCCATATTTTTGTTTTAAACAATATCAGCTGCCTGGCAGCCCTGCTGGTCTATCTGGCTGCAGTAGTGTCTGAATAACACCAGCTTAAAAACAAGAGAATCGAGAGCCCAATATGGTGGAGTATTGTCAGGTAAAATGAAGAGTTCAATACAATTTTATGTGTATATACTCACAAACACGGGTTACCCATAGGCAACCACTTTAAATGCAGGTGGGGAGCATTAGGACCTGACCCTACTCAGGTTAAGAAGTCGCTCTCTAGATGGTAGATGGGGATGCTGTATACAGAGGCGCCAGTGTAGAGTAAAACGTTTTAAAAAACTTCTTAAAGAGAACCCGAGGTGTGTTTAAAGAATGTTATCTGCATACAGAGGCTGGATCTGCCTATACAGCCCAGCCTCTGTTGCTATCCCAAACCCCACTAAGGTCCCCCTGCACTCTGCAATCCCTCATAAATCACAGCCGTGCTGTGAGGCTGTGTTTACATCTGTAGTGTCAGTCTCAGCTGCTCCCCCGCCTCCTGCATAGCTCCGGTCCCTGCCCCCGTCCTTTCTCTCCAATCAGCAGGGAAGGAAGGGATGCAGGCGGGGACTGGAGTTCTGCAGGAGGTGGGGAGAGCAGCAGACTGACACTATAGAGATAAACACAGCCAGCTCTGACAAGCTGTTTGTCAGCAGCGTGGCTGTGATTTATGAGGGATTGCAGAGTGCAGGGGGACCTTAGGGGGGTTTGGGATAGCAACAAAGGCTGGGCTGTATAGGCAGATCCAGCCTCTGTATGCAGATAATATTCTTCAAACCCACCTCGGGTTCTCTTTAAAAGCAGAGGGGGATGTTAGAGTGGACTTTCCTACCTCTTACAAAATAAGAAAACTCACTTAAGTCTCAATAAAACAGAACTGACAAATGATTTATTCAACTCCACAAATGCGACGCATTTAGCGGGCGTTGCCCTGCTTACTCAGGCAAAAATGGGAACACAACTCAGTGGGTCAAGCAATAGGTTTGACCGTCTATTGCTTGACCCACTGAGTTGTGCTCCCATTTTTGCCTGAGGAAGCAGGGTCACGCCCACGAAACTCGTCGCATTTGTGGAGTTGAATGAATCATTTTTCAATTCTGTTTTATCGAGACTTAAGTGAGTTTTTTTTTCCTGTAAGAGGGAGGTAAGTCCACACAAGCAGCCCCCTCTGCTTTTAAGCGGCTTTTAAAATGTTTTACTCTACTCTGGCCCCTTTGTATACTGTTTTTGTTTTGTTTTTTTGCTGAATGACACCAGAAACGAGCATGCAACTAATCTTGTCAGATCTGACAATGTCAGAAACACCTGATCTGCTGCATGCTTGTTCAGGGTCTATGGCTAAAAATTAGAGACAGATGATCAGCAGGACAGCCAGGTAACCGGTATTCCTTAACACTAAATCTGTTTGGCAGCCTCCATATCCCTCTCACTTCGGTTGTCCTTTAAGACGCAGCTTTTTTTATTTGTATTGAAAGGGACTGCAATGCTCTGTAATCCACTGGGGCTGTAGAAGCACCTAGCTATGTGCTTTGCTGCCTACGTGAGTGGGAAGAGATGCCATTTAAGTTTTACCTACTAGTTCATGTATAGTTCTGATAGAATGTTGACTAGGGATGATCACTGAAATGCAAATTATTCTGAGTTCATGCAGGATTCTGTAAATTGTGTATGCAAATTTATGTAGATTGAAATGGACCAATCAAGTCCCACCAAGGTTTAAATTGATTAGTCCATTTTTAAGATGCATACATTTGCATACAAAATTTACATAACCCTGCATGAATTCAAAATTATTTGCATCTTATTGATTATCCCTACTATTGATGTATTTGTTGGAAAAAAAAAATGTCCATTATATTTTGCACATTAAAAGCAGTGACATTTAGACGGACTTTATATAGTAACTGCTGAATTTTGGACAGTAGATAATTTCTGGTCTCTAGCAAATTGATAACTATTTTTTTTTTTATCTTGGTGGATTTTGCTAACCTAGTAAGATTTCATAATGATTTATTATTAATCCAGACAAGTGCAGCTAGGTTACTGTGTTAAATTACTTGCGTGTGTTTATTTTCAGTTGCTGTCACCTCATTTTTTTAGTCTCTTTACTGAAAAGCAATAATCTAGCAATGGCTGAACTAAAGAGCAAGAGTGTCCGCACAGCTACCATTTTCCATTCTGTCTGGATTAATTGTACCAAAAGTGACTGTTAAGTGAAAGCAGATGGGAAACTAGGGAGTCAAATAAAAATCAATCACTAAGTGGCTTAGGAGGGGAGTGATCAGGATGACTCATGATGTCAAGGTGCTGATCTGGGCATATAGAGTTATGTCTTTATGGAGCTAATCATTATCTGTTGTCAATTGCATTAGTAATTAAGATTAGTATTTTATACTATTGATAGTTGCCTTTAATAATCACATAATCCATTTTTAACCTATTTGGTCTGTATTATTTGTGAATCAGATTAGATTGATTGTTACAGGGCTACGACCACAAAAAAAATAGTAAAATGTAAAATACATACGTACAAAAAGTAAATTCCAGATTAAAATGCACTATAATTTACTTTTCTCCTATGTTCCTGTCGCTTAAAGTAAGCAGTAAAAGTCTGACAGATTTTGGACTAATCCATCTCCTCATGGGGATCCTCAGGCTGAGAGCACACTAGGCAGTGCAGGAAACAATGCGTTTTCTGCACTGTGCATTTTTGTTTTTGTGGGGTTTTTTCGGGTGCAATTTTTGTATGCCATTGAGTTTCATGTTTGCAATTTTAATGCGTTTTTTGTTATTTTCATCCACATAACTGGTATCAATATCCTCAGCTGTCAGGTCA